>NC_135497.1:271457098-271740667 GCF_052857255.1 Amblyomma americanum
GCCTGCATCTGCAGCGGCGCGCTGTAGCCCGCTGGTTCATGGTGAGCGCAGCACCGAAATCAAAGAAAAAAATGCAGACGCTTAAGCTGCGTATCTTCAACACAGTCCACATGTGCACAGATTATCACAGACTTTGCTCGATAAAAACCTTTAAAATGAGGAATCACTCTCCCATTCCTCAGAACTATGTCGAGCATTTATGGTTTTAAATCCAGAAGGAAGTACTCTGATGACTTCCTCTTGTATGTCTCATGGTCCGTGATTAAATGGCAAGTTAATGCTAAGGCGAAGAGAATGAAAACTCAAGAGGAACGAAAGTTTTGCGCTTGCCCCAATAGAAATGTACTATATCACGGAGAATTAAATTCTCTACTAAGCGTGAGCCGTAGATCCGATAGCGCTGTAGCAGGTGGCTTGAGACGATACTTCTAGAGTTGAAAGTCAGGCTTATGTACACAAACGTTGAACTGTGAAATAAATTGATTGCTGGGGACATATATGTACTACTTAATTATGCCGGTATCACTTTTCGCACGTCCTGAATGTAGTTATTTTCACCCTCATACGTCACAACTTCCTCAAACGAGAGGTATGTATTGAGAGCTCAAAAGAATACTAATTACTAATTTGCACGTGCAAGTGTCAAGAATCATAATGCATTGTTCTTTGCTCGAAGCTAATGGCACGTGGCCTTCGAAGCCAATGGCACGCGAAAGTCTGTATTCATGTTCAAAACTGTTGTAAGCCCATAAGGCGTCAAATGGTTCGAGTTCCTTGTCACCTTTAAATTTTGCAAGGCCGAAAGCGACCGCCCGTCCTGACCTTAGTTTACC
This sequence comes from Amblyomma americanum, assembly GCF_052857255.1. Classification (NCBI taxonomy): domain Eukaryota; kingdom Metazoa; phylum Arthropoda; class Arachnida; order Ixodida; family Ixodidae; genus Amblyomma; species Amblyomma americanum. The sequence continues at coordinate 271,457,932 of NC_135497.1, forward strand.
GATCACTTGTTTTATCACTTCGCCGCCGTACTGCTTTCTGTTTAAGACACGAGTTCGCCCAATAAATAGTTTTCAAGTTGGACGCAAGCTTTATTGTCATTCTGGCCTGGCTAACATTACCAGAACGTAACAGAAGTAACCAGTACAAGGTGTGTATGCTGCCACAGATATTGACGCATACCGAGTATTGCAATTTCAGAAATTATGTATGTCCAATGAGCGACTTCAGCTACCATAAAGAGCGCCATTTTTTGTTGTACACGTATATTCAACCTGCGGCGTGTTCTGAAGCTGCCTAAAATTATTTGGTTTAAATATCTTTGTAAAAGACCTCAGATTATGCAGTTGGATGTCCAATGCGCTCTATTTTCTTAAGTTCAGGGTATTTTATTAACATGTAAGCATCGCAAATGTTAATCTTAAGTTCCTTACATTGCAAGCTAAGCCAGCTGGTATAATCCACATTGCTGTAAGGTTTATTAGTGCAGCCCAGTTAGGTTGCGGAAAACTTTCTTGGGGTGCTACTTCGTTTCATGAATGACATAAAAAAAGTTCATGCTCTTGAGAGGTTTATCGAAAGCGATCATGAGGCTGCAGAAATGCAGGAGAATAATGCAAAGCTGGTAGTCATTGCCTCTCAGATAAGTCTGTTGGCTCGTGAAGGCCGATTATATTGAGACAGAGTGCAGTTCCGAACTAATTTTGCTTTGCTGGTACAGTAGTTTGTTCGTGCTTGCAGTTACTGTCAACAACTGACTTAATTTTTGCGTTGTCATTGGGTGGGAGGGGCAGTCGTGAGACGCCGCCAAACTTCAAAATGACTTTCTAAGAGAAGATCTTGGATGTCGCGTGCGTGCAACGTGCTCTGCTCCTGTGGCCAAAGTTGGGTTCAGTCTGTACCCACTTTTTTCGCGAATGACATGATGCGCTTTCATGGGCAGCACCATGAATTCTCAATGCCCCTTTTGTGCAAAATTAAACCAGCTGCGCTTGAAATTTCAGGAGCTATATTTACGCTGCAGAGTCCTTTACTCATTGAAACTTTCCATCCAAATTTTACACGCCGCATATCATTCTACAAACTCATTCAGGACTGACCAGAAGACAAACTACAGGCTGATAGGATTGCTTTTTAGCCAAATATAAGGGTATGAACATGTTGATGTCTGTGTTCAAAGAATACGTTCGACCATACAGAGTCAGGCTACAGGAGAGAATGCGCAAATTTATTTCAGATTTCTCCCAAGGCAAAGGGGCTGACTACGCGGTCTTTGCGTAAAGCGTAGGAGGTAAAATATAAAGGCTTGACGGTTACCACTGACATGGGCCAACTGGGAGCCAGCACGCATTCTCTTTCCGCGTGAACGGCGGTCGCAGCGGTGGGGCAGTGGCGACCCCACCGAGGTGCGGCAGGAGGCGGAAACAGACCCCATTGCGAAGGCCGCAAGAAGAAAAGCACACGCTCCCCTCGAGACCGGCTGTATTACCGTGCAGGGAAGCTCCGGAGAAATTCATGGGAGAAACTCAAGGTGTGGGGAGGGGGGCAGTTGTGTGCAACATCGTTTTCTGTGCCCAATTTTGATAAAACAGCCGAGGAAGCACTTTCAAGCCAACCGTGCAGCCGCTTTCTCCCCCTTGGGTTTCGCTGCAGCCTCAATGGTAGTGTGCTCGTTCCTTTGGCGAGCACAGAAGGCGCTACGGGTACGACTGCTGCGAAAGCTTGCCGTTTCGGTCCGCCGTCAGCGCAGATGATGGATATTTTCGATTAATTCTGACCGAATCAGGCAAGTACTCTAAGCGACCCCCAAATGCAAACAAAACTGACCACCAAATGCAACCTCTGCGCGAAATTTGAGCCCAAATAAACATGTGATTAGACCGAGAGAATCGTTTTTTCAATGTTCTCCGATTTACGATACAGTGAGTATAAGCATGAGCCCAGGTGGTATTGTAGGACAAAACTTAAACAGCAGCTGGTAACACTTGGTCACGGTCGGTGGCTTCCTGTGTTGCTCCGCTGGGCAGTCACAGCAGTTAACAAAATCAGCTTTTCAACGTTTGACTATTATAAACAAGTATGTCAAAATTATGGAGCTTGTAATTTTTTTTCTTGAATAGCCTTGTTTAGGTACAAAGAAAAGTTTTAGCAGACTTCTTTTTTGTCGTGGAAGGATGCTGTGCAGTGTTCCTGAATGCTGGCAGAGCTTCACTGCAGACTCAGTTTCATCCAACTATAGTTTGAATGTGAATGTACGAGTTCTACATGCTAGCTATGCGTGTTAATGTAGTTTGTTGTTGCTAGCCGAATGGGGTTTGAAGCTGTATGCATGCTCTCACTATAGATAATCTGCATGGTCCTGCAGGGTAACCGACATTTTAGCGTAGGTCATGTGTGTTCCTTAATTTTTTGTGTGCTAATTATAGGAATTGTTCCTTTAGCACTTGCCTGCAATATTTCAGTATAAGGTAGAAAACAAAAAGGTTGTACGAATTGTTTATCCAAACAGATAAAAGTTATTTGAATGTTTCAGTGCTGCCAGGGAAAGCACCTACTGGTTCCAGCAGCTGTTGGGAATGTGTCAAAGACCCAGTGCTATTGGAACCAGCAGAACCCCAGATGCAAATTAACACCTGGGGCATGTCCATGCCCTCACATTTCTCACACCATAAGGTACTCATTATAACACTTCCATAACACAAAAAAACTGTTGCTGCTATTAGCGCTGTCATCATTGCATAAATCCTTTTGCGAACCACCTAGCGCTGATCACTCATTGTGCCTTGGGGTGAGAGCACGTCGGTTTTATTTCTCGCTCAATTTTGAACCTCTTAACTGCAAACGCTTGACAGCAGCAGCAAAAAGCCAAAATGTCAACGTCGTTTAAATGTGGATTTGAAGGTCTGTAAAGTGCAGGAGACCACGAGCACAGCTCTCGTCGGACAGCGAAAGAAGAGTTGTCCATAAAGAGGCCGTTCATCGAAACGCTGCCTAAACAAATAGTGAGCACGCCGAAATATATAGCAGCAACCACCATGTTTCATCGGCTCATTCATGCGGAGAGCGTGGTCAGGGCCACAAATGTTGCTGGGGTAAGCGTGACCGTGCTTAAGAAACAAGTGCTGCCAGCCGAGCCTACGCATGATGCACGAGTAGAGTACCTCTATGTCCACGCCTCTGGCCCATCGAGGCACCTTATGCACAGGAAATCTCCAGGCCTAATGGGCAGAAGCATATGTGACGGAGGCTGCATCAACAGGGTTTAATGTGGTGCAACTACTTTCACATCCATGAAGCCTTCCCTGCTTTTTGCCTCAGTACAGAACCAAAGAACACATGCTTGCAGACCTTTAACTTGTCGGTGAACACAGCTGTCTTCAGTTTGCTCAAGTTTGCGATTGTTATTGCTATTCCAAGAATATTATGGTTCTGCCCCTTTCCTAAAGCTAAATGGTGTGCAAGAGCTGAATTCAGCGCTAAGCAACACTTTCCACCATTATGAATTGCTATCAGGGCAAACAGTGAACGCTGAACCAAGCTCCTAATGATGCTGCCATTTGGGTAACATCAGGCTGCATTCGGATGAGTTTCAATAAATCAGTGTAACAGACGAATTGTGCCAATATGGACTTTGGAACGAGGTAGTTACATGCAAAAGCAAAGAAAAACCATATTTTCATAAAATTTATTGACTCCTTTTCAGAACATTGGTTGCTTTTTGTCCTGTAAATAAATATTCTGATACAAATACCATGTCCTCATCAAACGCAAGAAGATGAAACGGGGAAGCACGTGCAGCATACGTTCATGAACGTATGAACTTTGTACAACTTCAGAATCAACACGGTGCCCACAGAGAAAAACAAAACAGCCACAGAAAACAATGAGCCAGAATATGCAGAGTCAATAAATAGCCTCATAAAACAAAATCCATATATAAACGAAATACAAATATGTAGTGGTGGTGGCGGTGAAACGATGGTTGTATATACACATTGTGCCCAACTCAACAGGCCGACTGATGCGCAACTTTGTCGGGGAAGGGCGGGGGAAAAAAATAAAGAGTGCCAAACTTGGAATCTGGCCTTTTTCAGATAGCCATAGTCTAGGTTAAACTGTTCTGACACACACACACACAGCACAAAGAACAGACATGCCACACACCATTCATTCTCATGCATCCCTCTAAGATGGCAAGGAAGGCCTGAGTGCTTCCACAAAACCACAGACGTGTCCTAAACCAGTACCTGTGCGCTGGACCTTACGTTCTAACACTTTCTTACCCTCTGCATAATATTTGCAAGGGCACATGCGCACACAGGAAGAATTTATACACAAATAATGAAAAGCGGGGGAAGGCCGCAACACTGTGCTTGAAGCTTCGTGATAGCAACCCATAATGCGCAAATTTAAAAGCTCCTTTAACACTGCAGCTCCATTTGCTTCCAAAAGCATAGCTACCATTGCCTCTTAACACGTTCACTGTGGCAGCGATTTGCAAGCCCTAATCCCTATGTGTCGTGGCGCAATGGTGGGCCACCGTTCTTGAGTGTGGCGTGATCCCCTACTGAGCCTCCGGGAAAGCCAACTTATTGGAAGCAGCAGTAGATTGCTACAGTAACCTGACATGTGCGTTTTTCACAGGTTGTTTGAAAAACCTGATCTTTGCCATGGCTTTATCATGCCAAACAGTGTTTGTGCCATACAGCATGAATACAAGAAGTGACCCACCGGGGACCCACGACACAGTGACCATGTTAAAGTCTGAACGAGTTAAGAATTGAATTCGAGAGTAAAAGCTGCAGGGCCGACAATATAAGTTTACCTAACAGCTCACATATGAAGCATTACAATGTGCTCAAAAAAGACACCTTTCTCACTAACTTTTTTCACTAAATGATCAGCAGCTTGATTACCCCAGTACTTTTGAAAACACCAAAGGACAAAAAAAAAAAAACTGCTACTCAGCAAAATAACTTTCCATCATACAGATATGGAATATAGATTTCCACATAAGATGCTCAAGAGCGCATGTAGCTAATATAAACAACAGAAAAACCATGTTTTTAACTGACCTTCCATTACCTATCTGGAAAAAAAAAAAAACGGTCATTAAAGAAACTACAAGACATGAAACGTCTCTCGCACTTATGGTTACATGAAGTCTGATCAATATTAAGTTTTCTGCAAAAGTATAACAGCTGGCTTGGCTTACCATTATACACAATAAGAACAAAGCCTCAAAACATGACCTGTTTAACATTGCCCACAAACAAATGCCAACACACACGGATCCACAACTCTGCCTCTTACCACAAACCATGTCAATGTTAAGCCTTGACCAAAAAAAGAAAATAGAGGACACTGATGCGGCATGTTATATACAGAGCTAAGAGGAAAGCAGTCAAGAAAATGGCCTTCACAATTAGCATGCACACATGCTGATGAGCAGAAGCTACGTCATGGAATCCAGGTTTTCCACCTTGCCCGATCAGATTCGCAAGGAAAGGTAGACATGCTGGTGAAGAGATGTTCAATGTGCCTGGCCTTGGGTGATCAGCTGTCTTCAAGGACTTCAATGACACGCTGTATGCGTTTGGGGGCTGTATTTCCAAGCACACCCTGTGAATAAACAAACAAACAAAAATAATGCATTCATATGTCACAGCCCATGAATATTACCAAGAATGAGTACCAAAAGACAACACATAAATATCAAACCAGCCAATATTTTGCCCAAAATACTAAATTTGCATGTGTTGCCAAATGTGGAAAACTTCCATCGAAGTGTGAGAGTAACTCGGCTGAAAAATTGCCAGAGTATGTTTCATAAAAAATGTAAGATATGGGAAACCTTTTTAAGTGTCTGTAAAAATACTGTTCAGTGCATTTTGCTCGAACAAACTTGAGCCAGCAGCAGAACATTGTATGTGCACTGTTGGCATGAATGTAATGGGGCCGGCAGCTGTACATAATAAATGACAATAGCAAATTTACACATCCAAACAAACAAGGACCAAAAACAGACCCAGAACAGCTCCAAGAAACAGTTTGGAAGTTGCTGGCTAGTTTGCAGACTGCTTTTTCAGCTCTGCAACGAGCATGAACAATGCTGCAGCCAAGTAAGAATGTCCCACATTATGTACTGGAAGTACTCTGACTGTTTACATCTACGTTATTGGAATGGTACTGCCAGTCATTCACTGGGAGCTCCCTAAGAGGTGACATAAAAGACTGCATTGACCCAGTGTTTGTCTTGAATTACAAAATGCATATTTCGTACTAACTCGAAGGGGATCGCGAAATATATCGATAATTCGAAATATAAAATATGCATGTCAAAATCTTCTCTAACAACTCCACACATCTCAAGGCAGTTTCCTGATGTCGTGACTAACGGGAACTTGCCGATCTGTGCCTAAAAGGCGCGTAAAAAAACAAAAACACAGCGCAATGACCAGAGCACTTTATTTCGAAAGAAAAAAATATGTGACCTTTGCTTCCTTTTCCTTATGCACCATCAAGTTCATTACGCTGTCCTCAAGCTTGTTGACAGTGTCCAAATGAGAAAGGCCAGCTCCTTCCATTGTGCCACAACAGCGGCGAATGGCGCTGAAAGCTGATGCAATTTCAGCTGCAGTGCACGGTGGTTGGTCCTCTTCGTCGGAACCTTCGCTGCTGCTCGAGTCTGCGTCCTCATCACCCATGATGTCAGCCACAATCTCCGCATCAGCGCGATCCGCTGCAGCTTGCACGCCGTCGTCAGCGCTGACAAAATCGCCTGGGCATGCCCAGAGCTCGCGAAATTCGCTGTCCAGGCATCCAGCATCATCGTCTTCACTGTCAAGACATCCGTCGGCTGCAGCTACCACAAAGCCTGCTTTGCGGAAGCAGTTCACAATTGTGGTTTTTTTCACGTCGTTCCAAGCACCAGTCAGCATTTGAATGGCTCCGAGGAGGTCCACCTTGAGTTCGATTCCTAATCGAAGGTTGATTAGGAGCCTCTGCACCAGTCGTCGTCTGTACCCAACCTTAAACGCTTTCACAATGTCTTGGTCGAGAGGCTGAAGTTTTGCCATTGTGTTTGGCAGCAGAAACTTGAGGGTGATCTGCTTTAATGGGCAGACATGATGAGCCGAACAATTGTCAAGAAGAAGACAAACTTTGCGGCCAGACTTCTCCAGTTCGGCATCCCACGCCTGTAGCCACTCAACGAAAAAATCGCGTGTCATCCAAGCTTTCTTATTGGACGCGTATCGAACCGGGAGGCCTTCCGCGTTCTTAAAGCAGCGTGGCAATCTGCTCTTTCCAATAACAAACGGCCGTAGTTTGCATGACCCATCCATATTTGCAGCAAGCAAAATCGATACGCGCACTTTGCTGTTCTTTCCACCATGGCATGTAGTGCCCTTCAGATGCAGGGTCTTGTTTGGCAGCATTTGCCAAAACAGTGCCGTCTCATGTGCGCTGAATATTTGCGACGGCGAAAAGCCGTCGGAAATATTTGGCCACTCTTTGGACAACCCCTTCTCTATGTGACTTGTGCTAGTCGCCTCGCTTTCGCCCGAAAGGGTCTTTCCGACGATGCTGTAGTGACTCTTAAATCGCTGCTCTGCCAACCAGTGCCACCAGTGAAGGTTCCTTCTCCGAAGGCCACAGCAAACCATTTGGCCTTCTCCATGAGCATTGGGCAGTCAACAGGTATGTTCTTGGCACGTGTCTCCAAAAACCAGGCGTACAATGCCTTCTCGACCTTGTCAAAGGTTGGGATGCGCACACGACACGCTCCAGGGCGACTGGACTGCACTGCCTTCAGCTTAACATCAGCTTTGTTCTTGAGGACCGTGCTCAGGGTGTTGCGAGGAATTCCGAACGCCGCAGCGACCGACGACTTTTTCTCGCCAGCCTCCACCCGTCGAACGATGTCCGCCTTTCTTGAAAAATCCAAATTCTTGCGTTTTTTTCGCGGCCATGGCTCCGGAACACGTGCCAAAAGCGGAAAGAAAAACGCATTGCACCACACGAGTCTCAAGCCTTCGCGTTAGCGTGAATAAAAAGAACAAAGCGAATCAAAAGACGCACCGCTCCGTGTCTCCGCACTAACACAAGACCAAGCTGCACTGACCTCCTTCGTCTCGCTGCGCCAGCGGTGTCAGCCAACCAAAACACAGGAAATGGGCGCCTGCAGTCAGCGTGGTTTCTCCCTCCCGCTTCCCTTTCACACCCAATCGCACTCCAAGTGCTCCTGGTCACGTGCTTTTTACCCACACGCCCCTTTCTCAGAGTGCGGGGCGGCGCGCGAGATCACGGGAACATCGTGAGAGCTTCGTGAGGAGAAGCGCACTTGCCGGGGCGCAGCTCAGCACAGAGTTCGATACATCGATATGCCGGTGCATGTATATACGTGAACAATAGCGCTATACTTTTGCATGGGATTCCCGAGGGGATTTTTCAACTGTTTGATATAGGCAATAACTTGATATATCCGGGTTCGATATATCCAGGATCGACTGCACTGATGCTATGGTGGTACGGTGACCTCAAGGAACAGATTAACTCCCTAGGGAGCCTCTTTTATTTGCTAGTCACAAACAACTATTCCAATGAGAGCGCTTTCTCTTATCGCTAGTGTCAGCACAACTTTAATGCACATTATGCTCAACACACCATATTTTCCAGTCTACACATTTGCCCCCCCCCCCCCACCCCCCTTCCAAGAACTCATTTTCAAGAATATTTTGTTGATAATTTGTGCCTCTGTATAAGTTATACAGTCAGCAAGATGGAATTACAACAAGAGATCTTCACCGATGAATTGATACTGCCTAATACAAGAGAAAGCCAGCTTATTTTTCACTAGTGCTATTCACAGTCACAATAATGATTCATGCCAGCCTCTGCCAATTGTACAGCAAAATTCTGAACAGAAAGCTGATCCACCACAATTAAGTAAATAATGAACCTTCGGTGAACTGGAACAGCTAGAGTGGCAAATTACAGAACACGGTTGATTGTACTACTCAAAAAGAAATAACACTGTACTGCTCTATAAGATGCCACAGTGGGCAACGCCAATGGCTTCTCTCTTGTTTATCAGCCGTCTGTTCCCTACTTGGCAGTCATACAAAAATGGCAGCTGCTGCCCCATAATAAACTCCAAGGACATCTATCTCAATACTTTATAAAATTTACATAGCACAAACAAAAATTTCAAAAAAAAAACTTACATGCAAATACAAAAATGCTATACATGGATAGGGCCCTTCTCGTTTTCAGGCAAAAACTGATTTTGCCCGATTCTTGCACACCGAATAGATTTCTTAAAAAAAAAAAAGGGTTGAACCCGATTTCAACCCAAAACTAAGCCTTCTAGGGAACTTGCGTTTTCCTGTGTATAAAGCTGAAGACCCTGCACGAAAGTCAGCAGCAGCCTCATGCTAAGAAAGGGTGTTTTCAGTTAACTTATCACTTTTTATTTGTGACTGTGCTTAATTCGACATGAGGTGCGAACAGTATGTTCTGGAAACGAGAAGCCAAAACATAAATATTGACCAAATGTCTCCTTGGCGCCATTTCATCAAGCGCTAAGCACGATATGACATCCTGTTATAAGGCTGTTTTGCATTTAAAATGATCACCGTGACACTGAATGAATGTTTTTGCAGTGTACAAAGGCAGGCAGGTCCTGTGCGGATGTGGAAGTGCTGTGCAGCAGATAACATTTGAGGCAAAATAAATGTAAAACATAGAAAAAAAAAAACTGATTTGGTAAGAGTGTTGCAGTACTAACCTGCTGTTTCCATGTTGTTTGGGAAACAACATGTGCAAAAAAATAGAACGATTTATGCCCAGCACAAAAACAAGCCCATATACTAAATTGTTTTTTTCTACAAAATATGACCCGACAAAACCCTAATTACAGAACGCTTTGCTGAATCACTTGATTTGTACTCGAATTTGAGCTAAAAAAAAATCCCCCGATTTTTACTCCTCAAATTCCGGAAAAAATTAAAATCCAAAAACAAAACGGCTCTATTTACAGATAGTACAGTAAAATCTTGTTAATTCGACCCCCATTAATTTGGAAATCCAGGTAATTCGAACTGCCGGCTTGGTACCGGCCAGTGCCCATGGTGTGGACTCTTGTCAGATTCTACAGGTCTCGTACCAGTTAATCCGAACGGGCTGCAGGGTACGCATTGGTATGCAGCGCAGGGTACGCATTGAGCCTCTTTTGCTTTGTGCGTTTTCATTCTGAGTGACAGCTTTACTTCACATTGGCCAGCACTTTCATGCACCATTTTGAACCAGCTGTGCACGTGTTGCCATGTTCTACACGGCTCAGCTGTTGTGACAATATGTTCTACGAGCGTACAATTTGTGCTCTGTTACTGTAACCTGCCTTGTCCAACACCTGAGACCGCAAGTAACCTGATGAGAAAGAGACCATCTTGGAGAAGGCGTGGCCCTGAGAGTCTGATGAAACTACTTGATGGTGAAGGCTGTGACAAATTTAGCTTGGCGTTTTTGTCAGCGTGATTAGTTGATTTACCAGTAATTAAAGCACAAAGGGCAATGCTGCTCAAAGCTAGCACTCTTGTCAGTGCTGCAGAGATCCACGATCAAAAAGCAGTGCGTTTCTTGTGTTGTGCTGGGTTTTATGACACACAGGCAACTAAGGCCATCATGCACCAAATGAAAGGCTTAAATGTTTGTTTAGTGGTAGAGAGTTAAAAGGTTTTAGAGTACTACAGCTGGTTTAGAAACTTTGCTTCTTTTAAGAATGAAACAAATCAGATAATTTTGATGAATGCATTTCGTCCTAAATGTAAGCTTGGATGGAATGAGAAGTGTTTGTCATAAAATTGCAGAAATGCTTCTTCCTCAGTTTCTCAAATTTCATACATGAAATCAAGATATGGCTTGTAGTGATCACCTCTGCACAGGGTTCCCATTTAAGTTTATTTTTTTTTGCGAGCCTGAAGCTGTGTGTTAAATGAGTGGGCTCAATACGAAGGTGACATAAAATTACTTTGTTCTTGATGACTACATGATTTCAATTCTTCGATGATCTGCTTCACTAGGTGTAGTTTACTGTTTACTTCATTATCCCATGAAGTCTGCCATTTAGCTCTCAGTTCTCTCTGTACAAATTTCATGACATCTTATGTGGTATACTTATTTGTTGTATTTTTGCATTATGGGCTGCTGCGGCACATGCATCAGCTCTCTCATTGCCTCTGATTCCCACATGGCTAGGTACCCAGCAGAACTTAATTTTTGTCCCTGTGTTTCACCCATTACCACATTATGTATTATGTCTCAAATTAGAGGTTGGGCTGCATTTTTCGAGTGCAGTGCTATGATCACTTTGAGAGAGTCAGTGTGGATAATACTTCCTTGAGGCGAGCGAAAAATAATAAATGCTTTGCTTGCATGCTTATGATACGTGATACATTTGCGGTGAGCTTGATCAAATGTGCTCTTATTGCTGACAACACGCTGTCACTTCCTTGTGCCCTAGACCTCTAGGCCACAAAACAAGTGCAAAGTAACACGCCTCCCTTTATATTTTCATGTGGCCCACTTCCGATACCTTTGAAGTTGTATGAAATGAAAACGGAGTATAGCAGCATGCTTGTAGAAGAAAGCGCCATCGCCATTAAAGAAGGAACAGATGGTAAATAATGGAGTCATCGGACAAGAATGCAGGTGGAAATTTTTCTATTGTTGGACTGAGCAAAGGCAGCCACAGAACCGCTGCTGAACCACTGTGGTAGCCAGAATATGATGCTATTTCGCAAAGTACCCTATAAACAGCTGTAAGGGCTGCACCCACGTATGGGCCGCACCCTGTTTTCCAGAAGGAAATATTAGAAAAAAAATAATATCCATGCAAGGGCCGCACCCATACTTTCCACACGACCCATGCGGGAAAAGCCTTCAAAATGCATGCGCCTTGGCTTTCCGCGAATAGCTCCAGCTGCGAGCAACAGCGCGCTTCATCGCAGAGGCGACGCATGAGCACAGGAGCTTCCAGGTGCCGCCCACGGATGGCACCAGAGGCCGTGGCTCATTATCATCATTGTCAACTTTTTCCTCCGCTGCGAGCTCCCGCCAGCGCCCGCTATTCATATCGGCATCAGTATCACCAGTTCTAGCGTTTTGTTGCTGTCAAAGGCACGGGTGTTAGTTGTGGCTTTCGCATGCTGCCGCGGAGCATTGTAGTTTTAGCAGTTTTAGCACGATAAGGCAAGCACATTAGCAGCTACACGGCTGGGAGTTCGCTATCGAACACGACAAGCGTGCGGTGGGCAGGAAATTCGACATGGCCGAGAGGTGCGTCCGACGATGGAGCAACCAAAAGGATGCATTGATGAACACAAGCTGCAAAAAGCATGCTTTCCGAGGCAAGCCGTGCAAGTTTCCTGAACTGAAAGCAGAGCTGCTCTGCTAAGTAACAGAAACACAGAACAACGGCTGCGCATTGAGAGCGGACGTGTTGCACGAGTTCTTGTGGGATGAGCATGCACCGGAGCGCAGCACCAGCTCAAAGTGGGAATACACCGCAAGTAGCGATTGAACGTAGAATAAATGGCGCTGATTTCCTGATTGGTGTGTTTTTACTTCAAAAAAATTTTTTTTTTTCCGAAATCGCGTGTATGGGCCGCACACCAAAAATTGGCCCTAAAATCTGGGAAAAAAAGTGCGGTTCTTAGACGTGTTTATGCGGTACTACCTCTCCACAGCAGGCGATGAAAATGAAGAAACGGCACTTCACTAGCAGACAGCAAGGATCTCGAGCCTCCTGGTTTGCAGAGGCATGTAAGGTAGAAGATAAATGCCTCAAAATACACAACTGCCCTAATCCAACAGTACCACTGTCTGATTATGCCCCAGGTTTCCGCACATTGTTAATACTCTCCAGTGACTGCAGTGCCATAGATGTCAGGGATACTGACCTTTTTTTAGTTAAAACGAATTTTGGAAATTTGAATCGGCATACTTTTATAGCCTCCTTTTTTTTTGTCCAGTTTAAACTGAAAAATCCAACCCCTTAGTTATGAGGAAAGGAAAGGCATGCACTGCAGTAATTGTCTCATTCTCAGTGGACACCTCAACACTGACGGGAGAGATGAATCAGGGAGTGAAAGGACCAGGAGAGATAGAGGTGCTCTAGTGGAGGGCTCCAATTATATTTGACCCTTTGGGGTTCTTTAACATGCACTGCCACTGCACAGTACACAGGTGTCTTCTATATTTCACCTCCATAGAAATGTGGCCAGGATTTGATCTCATGTTCCCAGGCTCAGCAGCCGAATGACTCAACCACTGAACAACCGCCAATAAGTGAGAAAGCTAAAACGAAAAGGCAACAAACACATGCACACAGGACAAGACATTATTACAAACAGTATGGGCAGATTAAACAAGTACCTACCGTTAGGTTGATAAAATTATGAAATTTCTGAAGTGCTTCGACCAAGGGCAAAAATTTGCCATCCGGAGTGTGCTCTCGCAGTCTCTCAGTCAACTCCTGAAAAAAAGGAAAAAAGTCAGCCTGTATTTTGCACCCGTCAAAGGCAGGCAGCAATCGGAAAAACAAAAGCACACAATCAGAGCAAGGTGTTTCAACTCCACATGTACATGACAAATACAGCTGAGCCCACTTCTAACAGTTCACTCTCAAAGAATATTTGCCAAGAATGAAGGCAAAATGATCACAATGCATATCAGGGCTATGACACGAAAACTCATAAGAGGATGTACGTCCATGGGCACGGGTCTTGGTTACAGAAAACCCATAGGCCCCAATAACTTGTGCATGGGAACACACTGCATGGCTGTGTGGCATCTAACACGGAGAAAGGTACATGAGCATCAAAACTTATGTGACCTTCACTCTGTATGTGTGACAAAAGCGAAAAGGCGCAGGTTACTGGATGTGTTTAAAACACATTCATGTAGCCTACACTGCTTTGGGAAGTAATATCCTTACATGAAAAACAAAAGGGGGTAGGACACCTTCTGCACTTTGTTTCCGATCCATGAGTGCAAAGTAGCTAAGCTGGAATAAGCGACAGCTCACAATGGCGATCAACTATCTTCATTTGGAGCATCAGATACATTGCGATGAGCAGATGGAAGGTCAAGCAGTACTGTATTGTGCATGTGATATTACTGAATAACAGCAATCAACTATACCAAGAAACAGCATGTCAACTAATGAACGCAAAATGCTGCAGTGAGCACCATTCAGAAAAACGAAGATGTTTGGCAAAGAGTTAAGATAAACACCAAAAATCTTTGCTTTTGAATATTCAGATGATTTGAATAGTTTGACCAATAAAGTGCGATGTGAATCGAATCAAATAGCAGATACTACTACCCCCTAACTATAATCATCACCACCATAACCGCCAGCCTGACTACACCCACCGAAGGGCAAAGGTCTCTCCCATATCTCCCCAAACTATATGGAATTTCAAACATTTGAGCAACCCATTAAAATCGACTGTTCTGCACTTTTTTTTCTTCTGTGCCATGAGATAAACTTTTTTCAATAGGCAACTTCACAGTGGCCTGCATTTTTTAAAAGGCTGACATTTTGGCATTTACATAGCCAATTGCAGTCGACGACCGATTTTTCGGACCCTCAAGGGACCGCGAAAATGTCCGAAAAATCAGGCAGCCCGAAAAAACAAATGTGCCCCCCCAAAAAAACTCAATTTATTGGTTACTATTAAGTTAGAGGCCGGAAAAAGTGATTAATGGTCTTCTGAACTATGCTTCGCTTGCGTGCAAGCAGGTCCGCCTGAATTTCAGCGAGAGTCGTCGTGTCGCCGTAAGCCGACGAAAGAGTTGCGACCGCTTGCATCAGCTCAGCTTGCATCGGCTGCGCGCTGCTGCAGGAGAGCCGTTGTTGTCGCTCTCGGACTCTGCAAGCACTTGAATTATTTCTGCATCCTCGAGCCCGGCGCGGATGCCACCGACTTCCACGCATCGGTGAGCATGCTAAGTGCTCCAAGCAAATCGACAGAGTACACTTTTCCGCTGTCGAGGCACAACACCACACGCGAAATAAAGCGAGACCGATAGTTCACCTTCAGGTTGCGTATCACGCCTTGGTCCATCAGCTGTAGAATACTTGTCATGTTCGGTGGCAAGAACTCGACTCACACAGACTTCAAGTTGTTTATGTGCCCGCGTGCAGTGCAGTTGTCGACGAACAAAACTTTGTGGCCTTCTGGATAAAATTTACAATCTAGTTTGCGCACATAGCTTTCAAAAAACTGCTGCGTTATCCATGCCTTCTTGTTCACCCCGTACAAGACAGGCAGGAACTTTATGCCTTTAAAACACCTCGGTGCTTTCGACTTGCCGATGACGAGCATCGGCAGTTTTTCTGTCCCCGACATATTGCTGCCGACCAAACAGTAACTCGCTCCTTACTGTGTTTTCCACCACGGCAAGGGTCACAAGCAAAGGCAAGAGTCTTCTCTGGCATGAGCTTAAAAAAAAAGTCCACTCTCGTCACAATTGAAAGTGTCGTCCGGCGAGTACTCCTGTAAAAGCGACTGCAGCTTATCACAGCGGTAGTCCGCAACGACGCTCAGGTCAACAGCTGCACTTTCACCGCACAGTTTCTTAAAACTCAGATCAGCACGCTTTTTGAAATTTCTCAGCCAGCCGTCGCTGACCTTAAAACCTTCAATGTTCATCTGAAGCGCCATCGTCTCGGCTTTCTGTTTGAGGAGGGCTCCGGAGACGGGAGCTTTGCTGGCCACTGTTGACTTCAGCCATACAAGGAGGGCCTCCTCGAGCTTTGGATATGTGCCTTGGCTCACATTCTTCTGACAACACCCAGCAGACTTTTCCGCCACCTCCAAAATCTTCTGCTTGTTTTTCATGTAGTCCGAAAGAGTCTGTTTGGAAATTTTGAACTCTTTTGCGACATCTGCCTTTGATCGGCCATCTTCGACGAGCTTGATGATTGCCGCTTTCTTTGCCATCGGCATTGTGGCGTACTTGCCTCGCTTCATCGGAACTCTCGAGGCCGACGACAACATCGATTCCTTATCCATTGTGAATTGGCACGCTTGGCTAAGCAGCACACATGGCGCAGTCGTCGGAAAGTTGTCACACCGACTCGTTGAGTGCCTCCTCGCTGCCACGTTGCAGGCAAAAAATAAAAGTTCCGGAAACAGCGTCCTGAAGCCAATTCAATCAAATGTGAGCCACAGTAGCGACAGAACGTAGTTTTCGCGTTTCCGCAGCACGACCACGACTAGGCCTACTCGCTAAGCTCGCAAAACACAAACAGGCAGTCGAAGGAAGAAAAGGAAAAGGAAGGAAAAAGCATTGGGGGGGGGGGGTTACGGCAGTGACGTTGTTGCGGAAGCGGAAGCTGCTAGCATATTATAGCCTCAATCCAGTGTCCGATTAGTTGAGGAACCTCCATGCAAGACACCGGTTTCGAGGCTACGGGAGGAAAATGTAAACAAACAAGACGGCGGCGGCACAGCTCAAAATGTGCGGCAGTTGGCCCGGTTTACGCTTGGAAAGTCCGAAAAATTGAACAGCCCTTCCTAAAGTGTCCAAAAATTTTGAGCCACGTAATACATGGACTTTATGATGTATGTCCTGGTGCCGGGAAAAAGTCTGAAAAATTAAGCATGTCCGAAAAATTAGGCGTCCGAAAGTCAGTCGTCGACTGTACCAGGACTTTCCTTATGAATGTCCGCTGCCCGCAACATTCTCAATAGCCCTCAAGGCTTCCTTGTTGAGGGACAAGGAAAGCACAAGGGTGAGGTGAGGTTGAGAGTGTGATAAATATGACCATAAACATTGTTACCACCATCAAAAGATATTTCAACCCGAATGGGCTGGTAGGTGACCAAGTGCACATACTGACTTCAGGGAACAGGAAGCAAGAAGGTGAAAAAAAGTGTGCACAACTTTTTTTCTGGTGTGGCAGGCCAGTGGAGCTGCTTCAGTCATTGGCTATTAGTGTGCTTTTTTTCTGCATGTTATTTCATTCAGGCCATGTGCTCCTGCGCAACATATACCAGGCTTCATGGTAAAAGGTAGCGCGAAAGACGAGGACGAACTGAAGACCAAGACACGACATGCACGTGTTGTGTCGTATCCTGCCTTTTCCTTTCATCCTCGTCTTTCGCGCTGCCTTCAGCATAAATCCAATTCAATTTGCCCAAATTTCCACCTTACTGCATATACCAGGTAGCAAGGTAAAGTAGTCGCGATACTTTTTTAGTGCTGTATTACAAATCCTGCAGCTTCCCTTCTGGTAACACCTTGCTTATTTGGACTAAAGGGGCCAGAAAAAACGCCTAAGTTACCTTAAATTCAAGTTATCAATGGCCCCAAAAAACTGCCTGAAACTGTTTTCAAAAACGTGACCAGATTTTGAGATCAAAAGCGTGAGGCGACACCTTTTTTTTTTTTTTTGCAGTTCCAACAGATGCCTTCCTGCATGCACACTGTTGAAAATGTCAAAGTAAAACTACTCTAAATACAGATACTGAGCATTTTTCGGACTCTGCAAGAATCAAAACCTTTTCAAAACAATCATATATTCTGAAAAGATCTTAAAAAAAAAATTGCTAAGAAAAACAGGCGTTACAAATCGCGAATATCACTGCTTCTCATGTTCCGCTTTCAAGCGATAATAGTATTAGCTTGTATCTGAGTCAGAGCCAAGCTCTCACCATGCCACCAAGTACTTTTTGCACCGCAAGTCACGTCACCGGACGTGCTGCCTGGAGGGACTGGATTGGTGCTGGGGCCCTGGCGCAGCTGTATGCCAGTGCTGACAAGACTGAGAGGGCAGGGACTGGGCTTCAAGGCGGACACCGTGGCCACCGGACAGCAACGCTATGTTAGCACTGTGTGTGATGAGACTCCCAAGAAAGGAGGCAGGCTGTCTTCTTTGTCTCTGACCACCACATCTCAATTCTAACAAGATGTAAATGCCCTGTATGAAGTCCCTTCCTGTTCTCCTCTACCTAAATCCCATCTCTCGCCTCCTCTTTCCTGTTCTAACATTGACCATGCTATCTGTGCGAATCCCAACAATTCCGGCATATCCATCGAATATCCGCGAGCAGCACCTTGACAATAGAGGATACCGACAGTCTTGGAGGCACAGTCCTACGCAGTTCTTGCCCCGCATCATTCCTGCTTTTGAGGCACCCACTGGGTGCAAAGAAAGACCAAAACTGTGCCAACACAAGAAGAGCAGTGTTTTTTTAATAAAAATAATTTCACAAGCAATTAATCCATTTCGCTGCGAAATTACTGCTGTAATATAATTCATTGCAGTAATTCAATTACGGCCATATCTGACACACACAGAGAACCAGTGACAAGCACGCGAATGGAAATGAGGGGAGCATGTTGCATGTTTGCATTGCAAGCACACAAACATGTAGTGGAGCTGAAACATCTTTCTAAGGGGAGATGTGGCTAAAAAAAAACGCGATTTTTTTCGAAAAAGTCGATTTTGTGTTTTCTTGTGTTTTGTATTCCTCCAAGCCTCTACTTTTATGCATAAAAAAATCAACACCGATAATGAATTGGAAGTTGGTAAAAAATGCAATTAAAGCACTCGCGGTGGCTCGTGAAAGTGTGAATTTGACCGAATTTCGGGAACGCGGCATTTCGCTCCACGGCGTCTCCTGCTCTTGAATTTTTGCGGGGAAGTAGTAGGCCCAACCCTCTTCTACCAGAAACCCCTTCGGCAGCGGCGCATTCTTAAAAATACGGAAAAAAAAGATCGTTTCCCGCCTAAGTCGAGTGTCGCGAGTGGCCCTTTAAATCACGTGGTATGATCGGAGCCCTGCCATTGGCTACAGGGATTTCAATGCACAGCGCTTGGACGCAGATGCTCTTTCTTTGTTCTGCTGCCACCAAGACGTGAACCAATGCTTCTGCCTGGGTTTTTCTCCTTTCTACACCATGGATGTGACCGAGAAACGAGATTTTCGGTCACGCAAGTTCCTGACGAGGCGGAGAGCTCCAGTGACGGGAGGTTCGTCTGCTGCTAGGCCTAACTGCGGCAACGGCGATGCACCTGATTTAGATCCTTCAAGCTTTTTGCGGAGCATTGATGACTTTGTAAGTGCATCTGAGCGAAAGTTAAAGATGTTCGACGACCATAACAAGCGTGAAAACGAGCGCGGAAGCACATTTATCAGTGAGATCGGCATGTTGCACGACCTCGTCAGCGATGCGGCGTACCCCGCCTGCAGACGATGTGATCTCTCTGTCAGAGAATCAGCTGCAAAACAGAATGGACTCGCATCGTTGTTGGAACTCTACTGCCAAAATGACGTGTGTCCGACAACCGTTGTTTCATCAACATATGTCTTCGAGCCGCGTATCTCGATCATGCAACGGCAGTGAGGAGGCGTCCGCCCGCAGCAGTGCACGGGATACCTTACCCGTGAAAGTGAAGTCCGTGGTCGCTACGCGCACGATCGGCGTTGGACATGAACAGCTTTTGCAGTTTTGTGCGATTATGGGTCTTGTGAAACCCGGTGCACCACAAGGCTTTTACTGCTATTGGCAAACAAGTGCATGCTGCCGCCGAAAATCTTGAACAAGCCAGACAGCTGACTGCAGGCGAGGCAGGATCCACGAACGTCGCAGTCATGTTCGACGGAAAGTGGCAGAAAAGAGGCCACAAAAGCCACAATGGTGTGGCACAGCCATCTCTCTTCTGACAGGGCTGTGCCTAGACTTTGAAGTTCTTTCCAACTACTGCCTTAGCTGTAGCAGGCACAAGGCACTGGAGGATGAAGAAGAACAAATCTGGCAGGCCTTTCACACACCTGTGTGTGAGAAAAACGCAACCTGCTCCGCACACGCGATGGAGACCGAGGCTGCCCTAAGAATCTGAAGAGGACAGACCTGCTATGCCACACCTCTCCAGAATACAACGTTCCTGTCAGACGGGGAAAGCAAAGCCTATGCTGCCGTGGGAGAGCTGGAAATCTACGGGAGTGTTCCTGTGCAAAAAGAAGACTGCACAAACCACGTCGCAAAGAGACTTGGCACTGCGCTCCGGAAGGCAAAGTTCCCAAGAGGAGAGAAGCTGAAAAATGGAACGATTGCCAAGCTGCAAGGCTATTCCCAAGTTGCTATCACTAGAAACAGAGGAAATGTAAGGGATATGTACTGTGCTGTCTGGGCATCCTACTTCCATTCCTGTTCAAGGGATGGTGCCAGCAGCCACAAATTTTGCACAGACGGAGAGATGTTTTGGTGCAAGCACAAGCGGGCACTAGCTTTGGGTCAGCCAGCACCAGTCCACACTCCCATCCTGAGTGTTTCCCAAGGCAAGGCTGTGCAGCCGATCTATAAGAGATTGACTGACGAGAAGCTGCTGCAGCGCTGTGTGAAAGGACAAACACAAAATGCAGGTGAGTCGCTCAACAGCAAAATCTGGCTGCTGTGCCCCAAGATGAAATTCGCGACACGAACTGTGGTTGAGACAGCGACAGCAATTGCCGTCCTTTGGTTCAATAAAGGCACACATGCTTCGAGGAGATGCTACAGGAGCTTGCAGTCTCCCATCAAAAGCACTGCTTTCTCTAAGCAAGGAGGTGGACAAGAGACGTATTTCAAGCATGTCCATAAAGGCGACTGCAGAGGCTAGGGCCCATCGCCGCAACGCAACGAAGAAGGCCCTTCTGGAGGAGTCGGCTCGGCTCGCAGGAACTGTGAGGGGTCCAACGTATAGGGCCGGTGCCTTCTAGCTTTGAGCCCTCTTCTAAGACATCCTTGCTGGCATTCTGTGCAAATTTCATTAATATGTTTTTTACATGTTAACATGTTTTTTAACTTTCAAACGCGTTTTTCTCTGTTCCTCATTTTGTCCCATTTTTAGAGTTTGTGCACTAACTTTGAGCACTTTTTGTGGTCCAATCACAATGAAAACTGGCATGGTTATGCTTCAGCATGTCCTGAATTCAAAGAAACTACCATATTTACACGATTGTAAGTCGACCCTTTTTTTGAAATTTAAAACTCCGAAGTGGGGGGGTCGACTTACAATCGAAACGAAACCTTGAACTGCCAATAAAAGCAAGAAAAACAATCTATCAGGGATGCTACTGCAATGTTAGAAGTTTTTGTTTCCTCTACGGCTCCAAGCGTAGCATTCAGGTATTTCGCGAGCTTTTAGGCCAGGATTTTTCATTTTT
This sequence comes from Amblyomma americanum, assembly GCF_052857255.1. NCBI lineage: Eukaryota > Metazoa > Arthropoda > Arachnida > Ixodida > Ixodidae > Amblyomma > Amblyomma americanum. Next base: position 271,479,157 of record NC_135497.1, read on the forward strand.
TATTTTTACTGCGCGCACCGTTACCCACCGCGATGGTTCAGTGCTACTGAAACAGGATACCCGGGTAAGAACCCGACCAAGGCGCAGCGTTTCGATGGAAGCGAAACGCAAAGGCGCCCGTGTTGCTGTGCGATGTCAGTACAGCAGGTTCAAGATCCCAGGTGGTCGAAATTATTTGGGAGCCCTTCACTACGGCACCTCGTTCTTCCTTTCTTCTTTCATTCCCTCCTTTATCTCTTCCCTTACAACTGGGTTTCCGCCGATATTTGAGACAAATACTGCGCTACTTCCTTTCCCCGAAAACCAATTTCATTTCACTCGCGGGAAGGGCCGCTGTTCCAATCGCGGAGTCTGCGCCAGCGCCCGGGAGTGTCGTTAGCTGATGGAAGAGCCGCTATTTCAGTTGGTTGCGCAATACGTAACAGCGGCACTTCTGGGGAATGCCGATGTTTGCTGGAAGAGCTGACGCCCCGACACCGATCACTCTTTGTTTGGTGGTGCTTGGAGTTGGTGCTTTTGACTCGACTGCCGGCCGCGTGCTTTGCCATGAGCTCTCCAGGTTCGAAAAGCATTCGGCGCTCATTCACTGCAGCGTTCAAGAGGGAGGCCATCATTTACGCTGAAGAAACCAACAACTGCGCGGCGGGCCGCAAGTTCGACGTTTCTGAACGGTTGGTGCGGGAGTGGCGGAAGCAGCAAGACAAAATTTTCGATTGGAACTCCAAGCGAAGAGGTTTCCGCGGGCCGAAGTCGGGACGCTTTCTGGAGCTGGAGGTCAAGCTTGCAGCGTATGTCACCGAAATACATGATCGGTCCCTTCCAGTGACATGCGAAATGATCACACAAAAAGCCAGGGCCTTTGCTGCGGAAGCTGGAATACTCCGAACAGACTTCAAAGCCAGCAGGGCTTGGGCTTCGAAATTTATGAAGAGGGCTGGCCTCTCTTCATCGGCGTACTAGTGTATGCCAGAAGCTGCCTGCTGCTTACGAGGAGGAAGTTCTCGCCTTCCATAGGCACTACCTCAAGCTCCGCGACTCTCGGCGATACCTGCTCGGCCAAATCGGCAATGCGGACCAGACTCCCGTCTACTTCGGCATGACGAGCAACACAACAGTGAGCGTGAGGGGAGCTCGCGAGGTTAAGCTTCTCACGACAGGAAGTGAGAAACTTCGGTTCAATGTTATGCTATCATGCTTGGCAGATGGCACAAAGCTCCGACCGTACATCGTCTTCAAAAGAAAAACTATGCCAAAGGAAATGTTCCCGAAAGGTGTGATTGTGCGAGTGAACGAAAAAGGCTTTATGACGGACGACTTAGTTATTGATTGGTACCGTCGGGTGTGGCTTTTGAGACCAGGGGCATCCCTCAAAAATCGCAATCTGAACCTCCTCGTGCTGGACTCATTTCGCGGCCACCTTACCGCGAAAGTGAAGGCAGAGCTCCGAAAAGAAGATACAGATATGCTGGTGATTCCCGGCGGTCTGACGGGACAGCTGCAGCCACTAGACGTTGACATTAACAAGCCATTCAAGGACTTGCTCCGGCGTGAGTACGAGTGGCTGGCGGCAGAAGGGCGGGAACTTACGCCAATGAGGCGCGTGAAGAGAGCCTCCCTGGCTGCTGTGTGCGGGTGGGTGATTTTCGCTTGGGCGGCCGTTCCACGCGATGATGTGGTGCGGTAATTTAGGAAGTGCGGGCTTTCCATGGAGGACGATGTGCTGTGGGATCGCAGCGGCGACGACGACAGCAGTACCACTGAAGATGACTCAAGTGTCAATTGAGGATGAATAGCCCATCTATGCAATAAATTTTCGTTTTTGAAGTGCTCCACCGGTGTTTTTTTTCTTCGGACATGCGTTTTTGGGGGGGGGGGGGGGGGGGGGGGGGGGGGGGGGGGGGGGGTCGACTTACATTCGAGTCGACTTACAATCGTGTAAATACGGTACTTTCAAAGCTTTTACCAAACATATTCAGTAAGATAATTTCAAAAGTTTCTTTGTTGGGAATGGTAAAACTGAACCTTCACATTTGAAATTTTTTCTAGAAGAGAACAGTAATGGAACACTGTATTTTTATGCTTTATTGAATTCTACTGTTCATTGGGGGCAATATGAGTTAATTTTTAGTGTTCTGTTGTGCTCCCTGTAATCACCGAAGTATGCACAAACATGCATTGTTTCTAGCATTGTATGGTGTGCAAGAAATGGACCAAATGAGCTATCAAAAAGCTAAGAGCAGATTTGAAAAGAAGAGCGCAAACTCTTTAAATGGTGCAAGTTTCATTGAGGTGTGACAAAAATTAAAGAAAAAGTTTTTAAGAGTAGCATCTGCCCTTAATTTCTTAACTATGACAACACTTCATGAATCTCCATGATGATTACCATAAAAATCCACACATAATACAAGGTTTTTTTTTTGTATTCCAGTGTGCTAAATTTCAGCCTCGTGTTATATGCGGGTCCAAACAGTTTTCAGCCCATTTTGGAGTTCCGGTCTCGTTATTACTCATCGTTATCACCATCACGCTTCCAGTGAGAAGAGGTGCTATCTAGCGGTGGTGTCGGTTGACTGTTTCAATGGTTTCGGTTTCAACATCATTTCACCATGCTGGCCTCGTGACGCCCACGCTATTGGAAGCAGGACGGTTGCACCTTGCACGACGTCGGGACGACGAAAGCAGTACTCATCTATTTTTGAAAGGAAAGTAGTCGCAGCTGCCGAAAACATTGGTATCGTGTTAAGCGCTCTTACTTGGACTGTATGAGGTAGGGAGAGCAATGCTCTACAGTTTGATTGCAGACCATTGGGCCAGCATTCACGAGAGGCTCGCCGTTAGCACTTTGAAATGCGGGATATACAGTCGAACACGGATATATCGAACCCACATATATCGAATTATTGTCTGTATCGAACTCGTCAATTATCCCCTTGAAAATTCTGTGTAAAAGTATAGAAATTCGTACGTTTATATCGAACGATATTTTTATCCGCCATTGGATATATAGAACGCCGCGCGATCTCGGCACTCGCTGCACCCGCGAGCTCCGCGCCTCCCTTGAAAGGCTCGGAAAATGTGAGAGCGAGGGGGAGGGAGGCTCGGACTGTACTCCCGCTGTGCACGCTCTCGGACTTGCGGAACAGCTTTTTTTTTTTTCTCTCTCCCAATGTCTCTCATCCTCCACCTTCCCCCGCGTAACCAAAAGGCAGCCAGGAACGAAGGCGCGCGGCCTCCTCCTTTTGCCTTTTTTTTTTTTTCTTGTTGCTTTTTCACAAGTTTTGCTCAGCCAACCACAGCTCGTGCCTTTCGTACGTCGCTGTCGCCCTCGGAGGTCGCTGTCGCCTTCGCTGTCGCCATCGCGAGCGCTTTGTTGGCGGAAGCTGCGCACGTGAATTCTTGTGTTTTGTGCGCGTTCTTGTGTTTCGTGTTCAATATTGTTTTGCGTTGCGTCTCACGACACGTGTGTGACTGGATCGTGGTGAGCTGACGCGGAAGCAATGGCCGCAGCAAGCACAAGCAGCGTCAAGAAGCGCAAGAACCTGGACTTTGCGACAAAGCTGAAAGCCATTCAGCGTGTTGAGGCAGGCGAGAAAAGTGCGACGGTGGCAGACGACTTCGGGATTCCTCGGAGCACCCTAAGCACCTTGTTAAAAAACAAGGCGGACATAAAGTCGAAAGCGGCGGAGCAACGAACGTCGGGAGCTTGTCGTGTGCGCGCTCCTGCCCACCGAGAAAGTTGAAAAGGCTCTCTATGCGTGGTTTTTAGAGGTGCGGGCTAAGAACATTCCGGTGGATGGCCCAATGCTAATGGCTAAAAGCCAAATGGTTTGCCGCTGCACTCGGTGATGACAACTTCGCCGACAACACAGGGTGGCTGCAGAGGTTTAAGAACCGCCATAAGATAGTTGGCAAAACCATTTCTGGGGAAAGCGGAGCCGTCATCAGCCAGGATATCCAGCAGTGGATTTCGAAGGAATGGCCGGAAATTTGCGCGAAGTTTTCACCCGCGCAAATCTTCAACGCCGACGAGACCGGGTTGTTTTGGCAGATGCTGCCCAGCAAGACGCTCGACGTCCGGGGCAGCACGTGTCACGGGGGCAAGATGAGCAAAGTCCGCGTGAGCGTTCTGCTCGCTGCCAACATGGATGGCTCTCAAAAGCTCCAGCCCTTTGTGATCGGCAAAGCAAGGGCACCGCGCTGCTTCAAAAACTGTAAGCAGCTCCCCGTTCGCTACGCCTTCAATAAGAAGGCGTGGATGACGCGTCAGCTGTTTACAGAATGGCTGCAAGCGTGGGACGCTGAACTGGGCAAGTCGGGGCGTCACGCTTGCCTTCTCGTCGATAATTGCTCGGCCCATCACACCACCTGCGAGCTCGAAAACATCGCGCTCAAGTTTCTGCCGGCGAACACGACAGCGAAGTTGCAGCCGCTCGACCAGGGCATCATTAAGTCGTTCAAAGTCGTCTACAGGAGGCGACTCATTGATAGGCTTTTGGTGAACCTCCGCATGGGCACCGAGCTTAAGGTTGACCTGCTGGGGGCCATTCAAATGATGACGGGCGCCTGGAGAGACGTGAAGCAGGATACCGTGGCCAACTGCTTCCGGAAGGCAGGCCTCGTGACGGCCAAACTTCCCGAAACCTGCGAAGACGGCGACGGCGACAACGAGCGCATGGACGACGCGTTTCGCGAGTTGTCGTCCCTTTTCCCGGCTGCCGTTCCAGCCGAAGTGTCTGCTGACGATTTTGTGAACGTTGACAGCAATGTTCAGGCTGTTGCGAGCCTCGCCGACGAGGACATTGTAGCTGCAGTCGCAGGGACCCAGGCCGACAGCTCGAGTGGTGACGAAGATCCTGCGGACGAGGGGGCGGCTACACGCTCGTACTCCACCGCTGAAGTGGCGGCCGCGTTCAGCTTGATTCGCCGTTGTTGCGGCGACATGGAAGGAACCGGGCTTTCGCACCTGAACAGCCTCGATAAGATCGAGGTTGGAGTCTTTAATTTCATTTGCAAGGCGAAGAAGCAGACGAACATAAGCGATTTTTTTTCACGCAAATAAAGCATTACGTTGCGTCGTGTGTGCGGAAATAGTTGTCATTCTTGAATGCTCCGATCGGTAGGTCATCGTCCGCCACAGGTAAAGTCTCTGGGCCTGTATTTTTTTATATCGAATTTTTAATATATCGAATTAATTCGCGATCCCCTTCGAGTTCGATATATCCGTGTTCGACTGTAGAACGTGCTAAATGGAACCGAAGAAGAATTTCTATAGAAAGATACTTCTGACAAGGGACTCTTGGAAGACAGTACACCTGACGAAGACTATCGCTAAGGCGCCGACTCCGAGAGCACCTCCTGGGCGCACACGTTGCGCACCTGCGTGCAGGCGTGTGTGCCAGAGCCGATATGCGTAAGCATGCGGTGCTCACATCTGTACATGCAAGAGACAACCTGGTAGCGACAGCCTGCACTGCTGTCCAGTGCACATGCCGAAAGCGGCACACTGGCTTACCCGCATGGCTCCCACGAGTGCCGGGGCAAGTGTGAGCTGCTCTTTTCTTCACAGCGTGAAATTCTCTGACTAATGGACCAATGGTGTCGGCAGTGTGGGTGTCGGCGCGTGATGGGGAGCAAGCCAGCAGCAGGCACATGAAGGTGCGTGCCCCTTTTCGACACCTGGCGCGGCATATTGCCAACCAGGTGGATTTCCGTCAAATCCTAGATTTCTTGAGACCTAATAATATAGCCCTGGAATTCCCTGTTGTGAGGTCCGTGGTGCCTATCAGTTCTCGCAACCAATGCTCAGCGCACTTTCTCCTCCTATAACTCCTTTTTTCCCACATTTCTTTCGCATGGAAGAGCTGGCCTGCACTACCGCTGGACTTTTAAGCTGATTCTCTGGCCTCACCTAGTACAACACATTGCCCATGCCCTAGACCTTACAGCTACCACTGTGCTCTACCAAGTCCTGTGTAGCCCCACCAGGACACCTATTCTTCACAATGCAGTTGTGGATCGTCATGAAAAAAAAATGTTTTATGTTTCTGCGAAATGTACCGACTAGCCCAGACTAATACCCTTTTGCAATGTTTCATTTCCTCACTCTTACTCTGTCACCTGATATAATCATCCTGTGCCACTCCTGCACTTTAAATCAATGCTAGGCCTCGTAGCAAAAAGCAGGTGAAAAAAAAACAAAAAAAAAAAACATGCGGTGCAGAGAACTAGTGCAGGTGGCCACATGCTAGAAAGTCTTGCATGTAGAAGAGCACAAAAAAATGTTACTTGCCTTGTTGTTCTGAACAGCACAACCAAGGAGCAGGGCAATGTAAGCGCACACTATGCTGTGTTCCATGTGCTTGCCAGCTTTCTGAAGGGCTGCAATAAAAAGAAAAAAAAAGAAACATGAAGAAGCTATAGTGTTTCCAAGACTTGCTATGCACATAATCTGACACAACTCAAAAGACATAAACACGCAAAGCAAAAATACACTAGGTTCAGGGAAACAAAATATTCCTGTATATATATTTTACTTTTAAGGAACAAAAAGTCTCGTGATGTTCAAAGACACGAATGCCATGAATACTATGACTCGGGCTATGTGGACATTGACTTGTGTTTGTTCCCTAACCCAATGCCGCTCTCTTTCAGCCTGTTAATATTACCCCTAGCAATTTTCTTTCCGGCATAAAAAATAGCATGCAACTAAGTTCGGCTGGCTGGCATGAAGCTCAGAAATGCAAAACCTTAGCTATGTGGCCAGGCTACTTTTCAACGATAAGGCCTTCTGACAATGATGCTCCACGATTCAACCAAAAATAACCACATTATAAAGAGAAATCTCTATTTCAGGCCCCTCTTCCCCGCTTTGAAAACTTCGCCAATTTGAAAAAAGTGAGACAATTTTGGTTCTTAACTGGTTCCTAAAAGTCCCTGTAACTTGGTATAAGATCCCTTTTCACCAAATTTTACTCCTCAAATTTCCTAAAGAAAGAAAAATTCCCTGAAGAGAACATCACTGCCTTCTGAACACATCACGACAGCCGCTGAGTGCAGTAAAGGTGCGCAGGCAACACTGCACCACGCAATTTAGGCTCGAGGAAGGCTATCGTGAGGAGCCCATCTGAAAGAACTGACATGAGCCCACCTGTACCTGAATTAATGAGCACCTGATGCCACAGGCTTGTATGGGCATTGGCTGAAAATCTGCAAACAGTTCGGATTATAATTTCCTCCAAATTAACGACGATCAATTTACCAAGGTATGGCAAATGTTTATGGGACGAGGCAAGTCCGCAATGAGTGAATAATTGTTGCCTTCGTCCCGTAAAAACAATGAATGAACCTTCTAGTTACTGTAGTCAGCATGCATGTTTATGATAGAACCTTAAAGCCAGTTGTATTCCTTGATTATTCAATTTGGTGGAGTTGTTGTAGCATGCCCATGTTCCAAGATCTCTGCCTCCGAATTTCCAACTCATGCAAGACTGTGGATACCAATGTGAACTTCTCCTAGGTATGGTGTACTTGGTGCATACTATGCTTCGCCTGCCAGCAGTACAGGGCAAAGTGTGAAGTTTATAATAGTTTCCCATTCACTTTTGGCTAGCAAAATAATAAAAAAACATCATATGCAACAACCGCTTTACACTGAGGAGTTTCACACTGCTCAAAAGTGAGTTGGAACATAATTACCATATATTGCTGCATATAAGTCTACAGAAGTCCCATTTCAAAAGACTGTCTTTATTTCTATAGCTTCTACAGTCACCGACCGAAAATTCAGAGGCTTCATTCTTTTGGACACGCTTGCTTATTCATACTTTTCTGCATGCATCGCAACGTGTCCCATAGTGCTAATGTATAGGAGCACCAGAAATTTCGGACGCATCACGACAATTTTCAGGACCTCATTTGCATTTGTCATGACACCACGAATATCCAAGCTGCCATATATAATATATGCACAGTCAAGCCCACTTATAATGAACCTCATGATCATGCGGATTGCATTTGTTGTATCCGAGGTTCGTAGAAGTGGACTTCCCATGTTACAGCCAAAAAATACAAAGTCAGACAGCGTAAGTCCGTTATACACATCTGTTTAGTCAACCTAAAGCCTATTATGGCACTTTACAAACTCTCAAGAGCAGTCACATGCCCCTCGCTGATAGCGCTGCTACCCACAAGCTGATTTAAGAATGCGATTAGAACTAATGGCAGGGGAAGCCTCTACGGCGGCTGGCGCAGCTGGTGGTAGGTCGGCCTCCTTGTCATCGTCTTACCATTCCTGGCAATAGTAGAGTGTTTCAATATTTTCATCAGTGTATTATGGCTCTCCAAAGCTAGTGTCATCATCAGCACCAATGAAGTCATCCCAGGCGACATCAGGTAAGGCTAGCTGCGCATCGACGTCGTCTTGCCACAAATCTACCTAAATGCGTCCGATAACAACAACGTCTTCCATCCTTCTTGGGTTCATAAACTTTGCCTTACGGAAATAATTCTTGATGCACCCCGCAGTCAGCTCTATCCATGCGAATTTACTCCATGATGAGGAAGAGAGTTACCCGAACTAGGACGTCGACACGAGACTATGCCACCGCCAAATGCACGTGAAGTTGCGTTGTTGCTCGATGTTGCAGCATGCCACTTCTCTGTCAATGAGAACTCTGACATTGCTCAAGAGCTTTGGGCAAGCTGCAGATGATGCTGATGGAGTCTCGGCAGAAGAAACGCAAGCAAATACCCTTCGCTGATTACTTTTGATTTTGACAACCCTTCCCATTAAATAAACATGTTTTGGAGCATAAATAGCGTCATATATTCCAGCACTAAAGCTCACTGCTCACGCGAATGCATTCCAGTACTTGTTTCTGGCGCATAACTGGCCGATCAATTTATTCCATTTGCCATTAGGACTGGATGAATTTAATTCTCAAATCGCCCGCCACAAACGTGTAGTAGCGCGTAGCTCGTGATAACGAGTCTAGATGTGACTGCTTCGGATTCTGGCTGCGCAGCAGGGTGCTATGACCGCTAATTCTATAATTTGAACTTCGCTTAATTCGAACAATTTTCCGGTCCTCTTCCGAGTTCAAATTAACGAGCTTTTGCAGTACTGTATTGCTAAGGAAACCAGCATATGATAAATGCTTCCACGGCTCCTTCACACACAGAATTTGCAGAAAACCTGCTACATCCAGAGTGTCATGCCATTCAGACCTTGAAGCACAAAGGGTATGTGGAGACACAAGACACGAAACAGGGATTATGAGCTCCTGACCTTTCATGAGGGTCTCCTCCAGGTCATCAGACTGAGAGGCAACAGGTGGCTGGTTGGCGGGAACTGAATCCCCGTCCCGAGGCTCCAGAGATGCCTTCACCTTTTGCACTTGACTGCTCAGTAGCTCATTAGCTTGCTCTTCAGACTGCTGGGCTGCTTCAATCTTGTCTGTGAAGAGCTGCTCCCCCAAGAGAAAACAAACTGTACATTCAAGAACACTGCGTGACAGTAAAATGCCAATGAGTCTGCCAATTACTGCAAAGCAGGTAATTACAGCAGAGGCTATACAGCAATAAGCGTGCTTTAGTGTCATGATTGCGTTACTGATGCAAGAAGCATTATGCTTGCCTATGGAAGAAGGCATCTCATAACCTGAAGGCTATTTATTTACCCTTCCTTGAAAAATTTCACTGCATTTCAATATTGAATGCTAGCAAATTAATTTACTGGCAGATTATGCAAGTGCAAAAAGTTTCAATTTAATGTTTTTTAAGCAAGTATTACAGCATGTAATGAAAAAGGTTATGCAAAATAAAGGTCCAAGAATACCTCTTTCCAGTTTGTTGGTTACTGCCTCCAAAATCAGGTTTACCTTCAATCTCACATGAAAGCTTGTGGTTTTAAAACTGCCTTGTTAGCGTGCAGAAAACCAGGCCAGGTGAAGGCCACCTCACACCAATGGCCGCAGGTCGCAAGCATGGCACCGTCGGCCAAGTCATCATTACTGTCAGTCGAGCACCGGATCTTCAGAGGATCTTAATAACTTAAGGTTACATGACATCTGCCAGTAAAATGATCTAGCAGCCTGTTTTACTCCTGGTGGTTAATCACACTGGTCATCAGGCGCACGTTGTATCATCAATACTTTCAATCCATCACGTATCTGAAGCATTCACTGGGACTGCGTTAATTCATCATCAAAATGCATGTCACCCCATAAAAGAGGGATGCGTAATCGGGGTTCCGCTGTAGTTAGAAAAATTTAACGAAAGAATGCCAGTCCCGTGTAAGACCCGCACCCAGTCAAAACTATGAAAAAAACGTAAAGAAAAGGTGCCAGAAGTTAGCTAAATGTGAGGGCGAGGAAAAAATTCCCACTCACGTCCATAAGGGCATTGAAAGCTGGCATCTCCATCTGGTCACAGACCGACTCAAATGAGCCCACAGTTTGTGTGTCGGCCAAGCGCTTCCGGTTCTCTGCACTGTGCTCCAGCAAGTTAATCAGCAAGCCCAGGGACTGAAAAGATACACGGGCATGCGTTGAAAGAAAGCAGAAGGTGAAGGTGGGGGACTTTTTTTTTTTCAGAGCTGCAAAAGTGATGCCCCTCTCAGTACACTGAAACATGAAAAAACCCGTACTGGAAGAGAAAAGGCAAAAATGTTACTTGTACATGCGTGTTAAGTTGTGCATAGAGCAGAACTTGATACAAGCCATAACTCAGCGTGATGCAATGCAAAGCACCTTCTGCAAGCAAATCACAAGTCCCATTGTCCTTTAGGAAATTTTCAGAATAAACACTTCTATTCCTGATTATGTCTGATTGTGCAACATTAACCAAAGTCCAAAAATGGTACAGCGTGACATTGCAGTTAACATGACATTGCACAGCACACAGGCATTTCTGCATTTCATCTGCACAGAGACGCGGCCGGTATGCCTGGTATCCAATCCCGCACCTTTGGAATTAGAAACTCCAAAAAATGTTTCAACTAGGTCAAACAGGCCCATAATAAAGCAGTGGACTCGCAACAACTCAAATTACCATAATTAGCACTTTTGGTTAATACTAACTCACTTCAAAATTTTGGGGCAGGTACACTTTCAATGCACTTTAAAGCCGCATAATTTGTTTGGCGGTCTTGCTTAATTCAAGCGTTTTGCCTAGTTGCAATACTCCCAGCGTGCGAAAGAGCAGCAGCCCAGGTCGGATATGTGAGGTTTGCAGCGCTGCATAAGCTGGAAATTCAGCCCCTCCAGCCAGTTAATTTGGACGCAGTCTTAAGTGGGCACGTGCTGTGTAAAGGTCCAATCGGCACTCCAAGCGATCAGAGGCGCCCTGTCGCTGCATAGTTCAGTTTTTTAGCTTTGCTACTTCCTGCAGCAAGCAGCCGCAGATAAGCAGGTCAAGCCCAGATGCTCGCCGTTTCAGATGCTGACTGGCGCGTCGCTTCGTCTTTTTTTTTTTTTTTTTCAGAAGGCGTCTCTCCATTCTGGCATAAATATGTGCTCCCCTAGCTTCCGTCCACGTGGTCCTGCGCGTCGAAAATGCGCACTCATGACGAGCTGCTACTTATTTGTGGGGTGAAGCCTTCTTACATGTATGCCACCACTTTTGAGGAGGCTCCCCAGCTACCACGTTGTACCTGTGAAGGAGGCCGCAGAAGGCTGCACTATTTGGCTATATTGAAAGAGTTCTGCTTTGGTATTGCAGACAGTGGTCATGCAGTACAGAATGAATGCATTGCGAAAAATTGTCATTGCCAAGCAGTTTTCACTCAAAAGCCACTCGCAGGGGCACAGTGCGCTATGTGATACCATATTTACTCGCGTATAACCCGCACCAAAATTTGAAAACAAAAAAAAAGCATTTAATAAGTGGGGTGCGGGTTTTCTGCGAAGTTTTTCTTTGGGGGAGGGTGGGGGGAGGGGGTCGGCTTAATGGCAATGCATAGCGGCCTTCCTTGTGTAGTCCGCCATCCCCATTGTCTTCGATGCTAGTCAAGCTGATGAGGGGCCAACAAAACGCATAGCGAAATCCACACTCATAGTCTGTTTATTCTTCCCCACGCCATTGGGCACGTTTTCTTCAGCCAGCGTTGTTGAGCCTAGTGTCAGGCGCTGTTTTGTGTGCTACACCCCAGTTTGCACTGTTTGCCTGCTTTGTTTTGGCATCATGAGTGCGACTCGGCGGCAGTGTTTCACAGCGAAAGAGAAGCTAAAGATTATAGCCACTGCTGATGATATTGGCAACAGAGCTGCTGCGAGACAGCATGACGTCGACGAGTCGTGCATTCGTGACTGGAGGAAGAAAGAAAAAAGAGAGTCTTGAAACAACGAACAGGGACAGGTGAGCATTTCAGGGTCCGAAGAAGGGCGCATACCCCCCCCTCGAGACGCAGCTTGCCAAGTTCACTGAGGAGCAGAGAAGTCGTGGCCACGCTGTTTTGACAGAGATGGTGCAAATTGAAGCCCTGAAGTTGGCCCGGGAAGTGAACATTCCACGCGAGTTTCGTGCAAGCCGTGGATGGCTTCAGCACTTCATGCGAAGACATGGATTTTCTATGCGGTGGTGAACAACCATGCGCCAGCGGCTTCCTGATGCCTACGAAGAAAAATTGTTGAACTTTCAACGATATGTCCTCGCAGTTCGGAAGGAGCACAGCTATTTGCTGTCTCAGATGGGAAATGCTGATTAGACACCTGTGTACTTTGAAATGTCGATGGACATGACCATGGAAAAGAAGGGTTCCAAATCAGTCAGCATGCTGACCGGCGGAAATGCCAAGCTGCGCTGCACAGTCATGTTATGTGCTTTGGCTGATGGCACGAAACTGCACCCAAATGTGATTTTCAAACACAAGAAGCTACCCAGCACGCCACTGCTTCCAGGAATCGTTGTGCGTGCGGAAGAAAATTCCTGAATGAACAGCGGCCTAGTCGGTGACTGGCTTCGAATAATCTAGGAACGAAGACCAGGTGCCTTGCTGGCACGCCGGTCGATGCTCGTACTGGATTCCTTCCGAGGCCACTGCACTGATGCGGTGAAGGCTCGCCTCGCCTAGACCGGCACCGACCTCGTAATAATACCTGGCGGCATGACGTCCATGCTACAGCCACTCGACGTGTGCCTGGAAAAGCTGTTCAAGGCACACGTGAAGCGGCTGTATGCTGTGGATGGCCGACGGCCTTTACGCCCTCACACCGACGGACGTGTGCAAAGGCCCAATATTCATTGCTGTGCCAGTGGATCGTACATGCGTGGAAAGGAAAGCGACACCAGCCGACTTGGTGTGTAAAAACTTAAAAAAATGTGCCATCAGTAACAGCTTGGATGGTTCCGAGGACGACTACGACTTTGAGAGTGGCGATGAAGCCTCGGATGGCAGCAGTGAGAGTGGCGACGATTGAGAATCGAATAACCAGTGACGTGGTGGTGGTCGTTTGAATAAATGTTCTGAAAACGAAATGATCACTGAGTGTGCAGTTGTGACTTTCTAGCACTCACTATTTTTTTTTTTTTTCAAGTAAGCGTGCGGGTAAACGCGAGGTTTTTTTTTTTCCCCACGGAGTTCAAAGTTAGGGGTGCGGGTTATATGCGAGTAAATATGGTACTATATTGAATTACAGGCGAAACTGGAGTTTGATATAAAGTTGTCTGCTGATTTTTTCAGACCTCAAAAATTTGGACATGCTTGTTCAGACTGCTTCAAAGCACCGCCACTCTCCCCATAGACCGTTATAATGTATAACAACTGCCGAAATTTCCGACACCTCTGGTTTGATTTTCACACTCCTTGAGCCAACTCGATCAACAGCACTTGACCCAACCGACGCAGCCCGAAGCATGGTTCTACCTGTTTTTGTTTTCAAGTGAGCCTCCTTGCTGCCCCATGAAGCAATGCACTCTCATCATCATCACTTCTGCGTGTTCCAGGAGAATGGCTACAACAGTTCCGATCTCATCTTAGTCACCTAAGTCATGTCTAGGCAATCCAGCAGCCGACGCTTGTTTCTGTGTGTACGACGCTGCGGGCAGGCCACGTTTTTAAGGCAAAAGGCTTATTTGCCCCATTCAGTGAAAACCTGTCTGTGTGTGTGTGATAACACTCGATGGCACTTATAAAAGATAGCGTCCACATGCAGACGGTCGGCACATCCCTGGCACATCCGAATGCAACCTGATACGGCAGCTGGTGGGCGCAAGCCGCAGTAGGGCGGCGACTACACTCACGAAGTTAACGCGGCGTCGCGCTGACGGCTTAGGTAGAATTACAAGCTGCATGGCATCGGGTTACATCACGCCACAGAGTACGAAGCAGAAGGGGTGCAGCATTGCCGTGGCAGCGGCTTCGAACAGCCAGGCAGTGGTCGGACGTTGCCGGCTGCATGGGGACATGATTCCTTCTGCCCATCACGCCACAGCGAGAGGCAAGTGTGTTCATGAAGTGAGCAGGCGGGCTTTCACCTTCTCACACGTCAGCAGTCTTAAGTGTCTTTGCCGACGTTTAGTTTGTGTGACTGGTGTTGGCATGACGGTGCGGTAGTGTTCCATCTTGTGTTATAGTCGATCCAACACTGCTAACGGAAGCATCGCATCAGGTGTCTTATGGCGCCGACAGTGCCCGTGCAGTCTGCGCCAGGAAATGCTGGAAAGTGTGGTAACAATACCAAAATGATAACAGTGCAACAGATCGCCATTGTTCAGCAAGTGCAGAGCAGCGGGTCTCAGAGTGCGATTGCCCGGGAATTCAATATTTCGAGGCACATGGACTCTGATTACAGTTCGACCCCGCTACAACGAAATTCATGGGGTGCGCGAAAAATTTCGTTGAAGCGGAAATATCGTCATGGCGAAATCAGCCCAAAAACAGTGTCACTCTGAGCCGCTTGCATCAGCTTTTTCCACTTTGCGGATGTCCACGAAGAAAGAGCTGGGGCTATCGCACCTTTTGACTTCGAGATCATTGAGAGCGTGCTCTGTGAGGTGCCGAAGTCAGATGCCAACATCTCCCTTTTTCCTGCTGCTGGATTCTGCGCTGATAACTCGTGCCTTCTCTTCAAGAGAAAGTAACTTCCACTTCTTAGACAAAGTCGCTATGCTCGTGTCGATCGCAGCGCACAAGCATGAGTGAAAAAAAGTAGGGCAAACACGCTGCTGCTGTTGCCAGGCTGCTGCGTTCTTTGGCAACGGATTGGTTGCGGCTCTGGCTTGGAAGAAAACAGGAGCTTGCACCTGCGCCTTGTCGCAAGGCAGCCAGTCTGACTGTCATCACCACCAAGCAATGGCGGTCTTCATGTGCATTTGAATGAGTGGATCAATTGGGTTTCAGCGAAAGTTTAGTGAAACAAAGCAGCGTGGACCTACAGAAGTACACAGATGGGCGGCGATATGCTTGTCTTATTGTAAGACAGATTTTTAAAAAACCCAGCTTCGCATAGCAAAAATTTCGTTTAAGCAGAAACGCGCCCCATAAATGGTTCGCTGTGATGAGAAATTTGCTCTATTACTTTCTATGACGAACTGACGGGGAATTGGAAATATTTCGTTGAAGCGACGTTCGTTGTAGTGGGGTTCGACTGTATATGAAAAACGACAAATATTCTTGGCGAAGCAACCAAGTCTTCCTCCACCTTGGCAGCCATCCGAAGCCACGACGACGAGATCATTCGTCAGGTTTTTGGTGCCCCGCCGAACGATGACTCGGAGTCGGAACATGACGCACGAAGTGTGCTGGTGCCGTTGCATGGAGACCTTGTAGAAGCAGTGACTGTGCTTTCAGCTGCCTACAGTAACCGCATGACCCCATCTCGAGATTCAGGATGAACTGATTACACGTAAACGAAGCAGCGTGCAACAGCACATCCACGATTTGTTTAAGCCGAATGCATACATAAAGACAAAGGATTTTTTTTCTGTATCTGTTTTTTTGGACACCTATTTATTTGGACTTTTCCTTGGTCCCCGTGACGTCCAAATAAACGGTCGGCAACTGTACTGCGAGACTTTCCTAAATCTTTACACAGGATTCTCAAAGGAGATAATCTGTGTGTTCGATATATCCAATAATTTGAAATATTCAAGTTTGATATATCTGGGCTTGACTGTAATTCAACATTCTGGTATATTTTAACAGCTGTTCCAGACCCATTAAATTAGTGTATTTGGATAAGACACCTTGAAATTCAAACACATCAGTGTACGCAACAGTTCATTTGTCAGCAAAACCCCTTGCGTGCACTGACAAGTCTCTAATGTGGTTACCCACACACGATGTAGAGCATCAGAAACCCCCCTCCTAATTCCTAATGCGCTTCCTTTAGTTGGAACTACACTCAAATCAAACAAATTTTTTATCCCCTTCATGATCAATTATAGACATCTGACTGAAGAAGTGCTTAGCATACCATCTTCTTAATGAAAGTTCATGAGCAAATGAAGTGAACAAAAAAGCTACAATAGTGCTGCTTCTTGGGCTAGCCACATGTGTCTCAACGATGGTCATGACTGTTAGTCAGGGTTCTTTCTGGATTCCCATTCTTACTGCACTTGTATTTATCAATGTCTCATGTAGAATAAACAAAGCTGTTACGAGTGCTAAATGTGAGTGTGTGTGCACCACAATCCTCCTGTATGTCTGAGAGCATGTTTTACTGTTACAGCACAAGAACGGAACCACACGCTAGAAGCATGCTGACACTTTGCAGCATCAAGCAGTGTTAACAAAGAAGAAGAGACTGCCCACTCACCAAAACCTGAAGATCGAAGCGCTGTTCTAAGGGCACTGCTTTGGGGACTTGGAGGATGCAAAGCAAAATGGCAGGCAGCAACCCTGGCTGGCCTCCAACAATACCACTGCCCAAAGCTGAAAAGGAAAAGAAAAATAAAGAAAAAAAGTTACATGCAGTTAATGCCTCCAAAGGTTCAGCCCTGCTGTCCCATAAGGAAAGTCTTTTGTAAAGAGCTTGTTAATCCACATTTTATCAGTAAAAAAACTTGCAGGACAATTACCACAGTGTAGCGTGAGGTTCAGGGACAGTTAAGGCATTAATATTTTACAATATTTTGAGGCAAAGAATATGAGTGCAACTTCATATTTGTATAATTTTGGAGCGCTTGAGTTTTCCACTTATACATTAAAATCTCGTTAATTCAAACCCCATTAATTCAAATTTTTGGATAATCAAACTGTCAAACTTGATCAGCCCAAGCTCCATAGGAGTCAATGTAAAATATAACCCATTAATTCGAACATGAATGGGTGATGCCACCGATAATTTGAACTACGCGCTGCCCCGCCTGGTCAGCCTTGGCACGCGACGAACCAAGCAGTGCTACCATGAGACTGTGACGCCTATATGGAAGCGATGTGGAGAGGGTAAAATTGGAGTACGAGGTGCGAGGCCGGATAAACGAAGAGGGGGGACTCTGCGGCAACATGGCAGCGGCAACTAGCTGCATGACCCAAAAGATCTGCACCTGGCTGTTGCTTGTAATCATCAATCTTGAAGGCTTCAGCAGCTTTTTGCGTAAGCCTTTGCTGTTGAGCGATGGATGACGCGACCAGCAGCGAGATGCAGAAATAAAGATGCACCACAGTGTCTGTGGCACTCCAAATACGAAACCACGCAGGTGTGCACGAAACAAACAAATTTTGCTGATGTATGCTGCATGTCTTTGGCTCGGTTTTCTGGTGCCCTTTGCATCATATTCCGTGCAAGTGGATACAGCCATAGCGATCAACTTATAAGGTGTGCCACGGCTTAGTGATTCAGAAATGTCAACCTTTCGCAGCAAATGTTGCACGAAAATGCTTCAAGAGAAGATTGAAACCATGCGTGAAGTCAATGCCAGTGTGTTATCGAAACAAGATATTGCCAAAAAGCCCACTCATTGGTATGGCAGCTTGCGACTCAAGGTCGGAAGGCTAGAAAATCGGGCAACGAACGTGCGGCTGTCCTGGCGACTTTTGCTTTTTGACCGAAACCGTCGTGCAACATCCGCGACCCGCAAGTGTCAAACTGCGAGTCACGGAGGATGCGCTATAATTTTGGTCAGAAAGCGGCAGTCGCACGCAGCTTGTTTTCGCAGACTTGTGACCATGCTCACAGATGGTCGCACGCCCTTCGTGACTTCAATGTGGCCCTCCACTGCGCAAGTTTGAACACGCTGAACGCTGCCAGCCTCCTTTTCAGTTTTGAAGGCGATGAAGAGGCCTCCCGATAAGTTCAGGCTTTAGAACCGAAGGTGCCAGCCATTGCCTCCATGAACAAAAGGTAAAAAGTGATAAATTAATGTTTTATAACAACAAAATAAGGTAATCTCACTACCTGACTGCTTCCCAATCAATGTGCCGCATATTCTGTTCACTTTCGTTAGTTCAAACTTCAGTTAATTCGAATTGCATTGGCGTCCCCATGGGATTCGAATTAACGAGCTTTTACTGTACTCGCTTTTCGATTAGCTCTCCACTTCGGTTCATTGCTCTAGCCTTGCGGCAGCACGTTTCACAGCAGCTGCCACAGATGGATCGTGCTACATTCCTCCATTCTCACCATACTCTCCCTCCTCCTTCCGTAATAAGCACCCTCCGGTTACGCATTCCTACACTCTGACAATGCCATATTCCCGTTACTGTAGCCCTGATCCTGCTCCTTTCAGAGTAACTACCCTCCAGCTGGTTCCCATGACAGTGCACCCACCAATTATGCCGACGCCTGAGACATACTACTACAGTCGATCCCGGATATATCGAACCCAGATATGCCGAATTACTGCCTATATCGAACAGTTGTAAAAGCGCCTCGGGAATCCTATGCAAAAGTATTGGAAATATGTTTGCTTTTATCAAACTTCTGTGCATCCCATATTTGATATAACGAACTCCACGCCACGCCGTGCCCCCGCAAGTGCGCTTCTCCCAACACGCCTGGGAAGGGCTTCTCCCACCGATACGCACCCCTGCAAATGAGCTTCTCCTAATGGAGCCAAAGTCTTCCCGAAATCACATCTTAAGCGCGGCGCTGGCTTTGGATACTTTCTGCGGAGCTGCACAAGTAATACCCCTATCACACGGCCAGTTTCAATGCCCATCGAGTCGAGGGCCTTCGAGATTCTCAATCGCCATCAAACTCGAAGGAGTTCTGTCGCTGCTATACGGCAAATCTCAATGGCCATTGAAATGGTTCTCGTGTCTTACACCAAGCTTGTGTGGCGCCACAATCACTACTTTGGATTTCGCAAAAAAAATATTTGATAAATGTTGATGATGAATATGGATTTTTATGCCGCAAGGGCAACTGTGGCCAAAGAGCGCCATGGCGCAAGGTATTTTCTTCTACTCAAGGTGGAGTCAAAGACCCATTTCCCAAGAATTTCTCCCTAATTAAGCCGAGCACCAGACCAAGGGAAATCTTGTACCCATTGTATCACCGGTGGGTACCCGGCGGCACTGGGAATCGAACCCCGCACCTTCTGCATGTATAAATGGATACTAAATGCTGAAATACACGCGTACGCACATGTAGCTTAAAACCTTTTTTAATTGCACGTAAGTGACGAACAGATGCAGACACTGCTGTAGCCACTCTAATAGAAGGCAAGCCAAAACCAAGCCAGTCCGACTGCGTCGGAGCGCTGCTTCGTCAGGCTTAACACCTGGGAAATCGCCTTGATATCTGAAAAACAAGAGCTATTTGTCTCTTGAAACTTTATGTGAGGGTAATGGGCAAATCGAAGGCGAATACAACAGTTTAGAACACGATATTGCTTTGAGGGATTAGCGACGAAGCTGTTATCACTGTGAAGCGGGCGGGCAGGGCGCCGCCATGTTGTCAATGCTAAGTATGCAAGCAACGCAAAATTAATGCGCTTAATGTGCTTAAAACCAATCTGATACAATCTTAAAATTATTGTACAGACTGCTTACATTTAATTTAGGCAAATTATGTTTGTTCATGCATTTGTACCGTGAATGTATCGTGTATGAAAGTGCGTGTTGGAGCCGCTCGAAGCAACGCTAGCAACCTTGGGCAGCACTCGAAGGCCGTCGAAATCTCGATGGAGTTCCGCGCTGCTCCGTTGACTTGATAGACTATTCACTCGATGGCCACTGAAACTGCCCCTCTAGCAGCGCTCGATCGCCTTTGAGTCGATAGGCTATCGGTTCGAGGGCCCGTGTGACAGGGGTATAAGAGTCACGTGATGAGAACTTTGTGGGGTGTGAACGGAAATGGGAATGGCCATAGGGTCATGTAAGGGGCTGGGAAGAGGGAAACCGTGCTGGCCGCAGGCGCCCGATTTCTACATGCTGGTTGGCTGACTCCGCTGGCACAGACAAAACAAGAGAAACAAGAGACGTCAGCTAGCAGTCACCAACGTTTTGGCCACTTGGGCTGTCACTGCTGTCGGTGCTGCTTGGGCATATGACTGGGGTGGTATGGTGCGGTGGTCATTCTTTTCGCTTTGTTCGAGAGGCCAATGCGGGTTCGCTTGTGACTTGTGCGGTGCCATGCGTTTTCTTTTCGCTTTATTCGCATGTTGGGGGCCATGAACGCAAAAAAAAACACAAGAATTTGGACTTGGCAACAAAGGCAGACATCATTCGACGGGTGGAGGTCCGCAAGAAAAAGTCGTTGGTCGCCGATGTGTTTGGAATGCCTCGCAATACGCTGAGTACAATCCTGAAGAACAAAGCTGAAGGCAGCGCAATCCAGTTGCCCTGGAGCATGACGTATACGTGCTCCGACCTACGACAAGGTCGAGAAAGCTTTGTACACCTGTTTTTTTTTTTAGAGACACGTGCCAGAAATATCCCTGTCGGCGGCCTGATGCTCATCGAGAAAGTGAAATGGTTTGCTGTAGCCTTCGGAGAGGAGAGCTTCACTGGTGGCACTGGTTGGCAGCCGCGTTTTAAGAGTCGCTACAGCATCATCGCAAAAACCCTCTCGGGTGAAAGCGAGGCGACCAGCAGAATTGACACGGAGAAGTGGCTGTCCGAAGAGTGGCCAGAGATTTGTGATAGCTTTTTGCCGTCGCAAATATTCAATGCAGATGAGACAGCATTGTTTTGGCAAATGCTGCCAAATAAGACTCTGCACCTGAAGGGCAGTGCATGCAATGGTGGAAAGAACAGCAAAGTGCATGTCTCTTTGCTTGCTGCAAATATGGATGGGTCATGCAAACTGCAGTACTGGTTATCGGCAAAAGCAGGTCACCACGCTGTTTCGAAAACACAAAAGGCCTTCCGGTTCGATACGCATTTAATAAGAAGGCTTGGATGGCACGCGATCTTTTCACCAAGTGGCTCCGAACTTAGGATGTCGAACTGAAGAAGTCAGGCCGCAAGGTTTGTCTTCTTCTCGAGAACTGTTCTGCCCATCATGCCGTCTGCCAGTTGAAGCAGATCACCATCAAATTTCTGCCGCCAAATACAATGGCGAAGCTTCAACGTCTCGATCAGGGCATAGTGAAAGCGTTTAAGGTTGGTTACAGACAGCGACTGGTGCAAAGGCTCCTAATCAGCCTTCGGTTGAAAATCAAACTCAAGGTGGACCTCCTCGAAGCCATACAGATGCTGGCTGGTGCCTGGAATGACGTGAAGCAAAGCACAATTGTGAACTGCTTCCGCAAAGCAGGGTTTGTGGTGGCTTCAGACTTCGGATTCTAGACACAGAAGATGACAGCGCTGGATGCCTGGACAGCGCGTTTCGTGAGCTCTCAGCGTTCGCAGGCACCGTATCGGACGGCGTAACAGCACAAGATTTTGTCAGTGCTAACAACAAAGTGCAAGCGGTTGCAGATCGTGCTGATGCTGAGATTGTGGCTGACATCATAGATACCGAAGAAGCCGACCCGAGCAGTGGCGAAGATTCAGGCAGAGACCCAGCTGCCATGCACTGCGAATGAACTTGCATCCGCATTCAGTGTCATTCGTCGCTGTTGTGGCGCAATGGAAGGCACTAGACTTTCTCATTTGGATACCATGAACAATCTTGAGGACAGCTTAAGGGGGGACGCGGCCCTTGAAAACCGAAAAATCGCAAAAAAGTCGATTTTTGGAAAAGTGAATATTCTGACAGTTTGTGTCGTAAACTACCTGTTCTGCAAATATCAACGCCTAATTCGTCGTGAAAGTACTTCAAATTAAATATCGAACAAGCCGCGGCAGCCGCTGAGCTGCGAGAAAGCGCCGAAAATACCCCAACTTCGAGCGCATGCCGTTTTTCAGCCAGCGAACTGAGCGCCGCCATCTTGGTCTTGTTTTGTTCGTGAATTCTTGCTCTTTTTTTGCCTCCTCCGACGACCGCGGCGGCAGCATGGTGGAAGCGTGGCTCGCTTGTGATTGGGGCCCTCAAAGCACCTTTCGAGCTTCCCGCATTTGAAATGCGAGGCTGCGATTGGGCGAAGGGCGCGCTCCTCGAGAACGCGGGGGATCGTGCGGCCGCTAT
This sequence comes from Amblyomma americanum, assembly GCF_052857255.1. Taxonomy (NCBI): domain Eukaryota; kingdom Metazoa; phylum Arthropoda; class Arachnida; order Ixodida; family Ixodidae; genus Amblyomma; species Amblyomma americanum. Next base: position 271,501,611 of record NC_135497.1, read on the forward strand.
TGGCTGCTGCACTCGCTGACGAGGTGGTCCCCTTTCGGCGGCAGCCGGCACATCGTCTGCACTGGCCGCCATGGCTCTTTCCTTTTCTCGTTGTTGGCGGTCTTTGTGGTTTGTGCGCTCTCTTCACGTTTCGTCAGGTTTGTGCTCGCTGTTGTCACCGTCTTTACGATATCTCGCCGTGCCGTCCGAACAGTTTCCTGCAGACTGTTGCACGGTCAGTCACGATGCGCCCAACAAAGCGAAAGACGCTACACGCGTTCGGTGCGCGGAAGCGTGCTATGAAGTTGGTCCGTGCGGCGAAGCGTGCCACCAACAGCCACTGTGTCGATGCTTCCAGCCGCATAGCTTCTGCTACATCGCTACCAGACAGTGATTGCGTCGCCGCTTTCAGCGACGTACCAGCAGCTTCTTCGGTGCAAGAAAGCGTTGCTTCGGGCACGCCTTGTGTACCGAACTCTTCAACCTCGGCGATTGCGGCCTCCAGCTCTGATCTGGAATCTACTCCGAAGCGTGACAACGCGTCGCGAGCCGTTCACTTGGAAACGCATTTCCTGACGCGCGAGGAGATCGAGGCGGCGGATGCACAACGTGCTGGTGTTCAAGAAAGACTTGGCGCCATGCCAGCGACACAACGGAAGTTTGAAGCGATGACACCGGATCCCAGATCTGCCACCGCTACAAGTGAAGGTGCGAAATTTTGCCTTGTGCAAATGGATACCTCAAGCGACCTGCTCTCTAGCACCTTGTGCAAGCATTGCCTTGTGCCCGGGTTGACCATTCAAGAAGGCACCCAGCTTGGACTGGCAACAAAGCTTGAACTGATGTGCCCACATTGTGGGATGGTTGCAAGCTCGTGGAACTCCCAACGCCAGAATGAAGCAATGGCCCTTGAAGTGAACATACGAGCCGCTATGGCAATGAAGCAGATTGGCAAGGGCCAGACAGCTCTCAACGACTTCTGGGCAACGATGAATGTATCTCACAAAGGGCTTCATCATAGCACATTCCAGAAGCACCTGAAGAAGACATTCAGGGACAGAAAGATCCAGTGCATGGACAAGTTCTACGCCGAATCAGCTGCTGCAGTGATGGAGGTCTACAAGGAGATGGACCCAAGCTTTTGCAGAGACATCACTGTAGCATATGATGGAACTTGGCATAAGCGTGGCCACACATCCCACATTGGAGTTGGGGCGGTGATTGAGTACCATACAGGCCTCATCATGGATGCTGTGGTTATGTCTAACTAGTGCCTTGGTTGTCAAGTAGGACCAAAACCTGGAGATGCAGATAACCCAAGCTGGCATGAGCGTCATGTTTTCCAGAAAAACACTGATGCTTAATCCGGGAGGATGGAAGTAGAAGCAGCTTTGATTCTTTTCAATCGTTCAGTCTCAAAGCACAACCTGCGTTACACTACGCTTGTTTCTGATGGTGACAGCGCCACCTTCTCAGCCCTTGTGGAAGAGAATGTCTACGGACTAGTCCCCATTGTTAAAGAAGAATGCCTCAACCACGTCCAAAAGAGGATGGGCACGGCACTGCGGAACCTTGTGCAAAAAAGTGAAAATTCACTGGGAGGGAACGGCAGGCTGACAAAGGCTCTCATTGATAAACTGACAGAATATTATGGCTGGGCCCTGAGAAACAACTCCAACGATGTGGCTGCAATGCAGCATGCAGTGATGGCATCGTACTACCATGTCACATCAACTAAAGAGGAGTCTCGCCATGACTTCTGCCCAGAGGGTGCCAACTCGTGGTGCCGTCATAAGGTTGCCGAGGCAAGTGATTCACCACAGCCAAAGCACAAGTACAGCCTTCCAGGCTACTTCGCTGAGGCTATGCTGCCTGTTTACCAGCGCCTCTCGCAGGCTTCTCTTCTGCAACGCTGCCTGGGTGCAAAGACGCAAAATGCGTCCGAGTCTTTCCACTCTGTCCTATGGTCCCTGATGCCAAAGGAGCAGCACGTGTCTTTGATTGCTGTGCAGACAGCACTGCATGAAGCAGTGCTGAGATATAATGCTGGTTGTCAAAGGGCCACCAAAGAAATCTCTGTGTCAGTGGGGCTCACACCTGGCCACCTAGCCATCCAGCGAGCTGCAGAAAAAGATGCCCTGCGCATGGACAAGGCCGAGAAAAGGAATCGGGTGAAGAATGAGAGGCGGCAAAGGAAAAAAGTGCGCAAGGACGCCACCAGCAATTCTGCAGGGTCATTTCAGACCTAGGAATAGGTTTGAAACTTTCTCGAGGGCCATGTTTAGAAATGACTTTTTTCCTGGTGTGGCTGCTCATTCTGACTTCATTTCGGGAACCACTTATCGGATTTCCATGTTTTTTTTTTTTTTATTTCGTACCTGAATAAATTTCTGAGGGCAGGACAAGCCCACTTTTTCAAGTTATTGTATCTGAAATTTGTCATAAGCAATTAAAATTTACCTAATGAAGGTCTAATTAGTGACACTAAATTCAGTGCTGTGCTAAAATTCTTCAGCAAGGAAATTCAGCAAAAGGGTCTTGTCTTGCCCTGCAGTACCTATCTAGCAATAACCATAATGAATTTCACAGTGACAGCGCTGTTTTCAAATTCTCCAGGCCTGGAACAAGGGACCTATGTGAACCATTTTGATATACTCCCGTAACTTCAGAAACAATGTGCACAGCTTCATGAAATTTGGTATTTCTTCAAATGTTTGTGTTCTGAGCCTACCCTAAAAATTTCATTCAGATATCTCAAGAAACAAGAAAGCTGGTGTTCTCGCAACCTTTGAGGGCTGTTTCCTCGGAATGTATTTTTTGCCTGGCGTGGCTGCTCATTCTGGCTGCTGCTCGGGAACTGCTTATCGGATTTCCATGGGTTTTTTTTTATTCCGTACCTGAATAAATTTCAGAGGGCAAGACAAGCCCGCTTTTTCAAGTTATTGTGTCTGAAATTTGTCATAAGCAATTAAAATTTGCGTAATGAAGGTCTAATTGGCAACACTAAATTCAGTGCTGTGCTAAACTTTTCCAGCAAGGAAATTTAGAAAAAGGGCTCTGTCTTGCCCTGGGGCACCTATCCAGGAATGACCACAATGAATTTCACAGTGCCAACTCTATTTTCAAATTCTCCAGGCCTGGAATAAGCGACCTATGTGAACCACATTGATATACTCCTGCAACTTGAGAACCGGTGCCCACAGCTCCATGAAACTTGGTAGTTCTTCAAATGGTTATGCTGTGAGCCTACCCTGAAAATTTCATTCAGATATATCAAGAAACAAAAAAGTTGGTGTTCAAGGGTAGCCTCCCTTAATGGGGGGACACCCCTCTTAGAACTATTTTTCTTATTTCTTGATAGATATTCATGAAACTTGCCCAGTTTATGTATTTCAATATGCTGATTTCAAATATGCTTTTAGTTTTTCTGGGAAACAAGTTGTTCTTGAAATATTGTGCAATCTTTGTTTGGAACATGTAGGTAACTTAATTTTGTAACGGTAAATGCTATGGTGAAGTTCAGCAAACAGACATGATCCATGGAGTGCAATAAGACAAAAATGGTTGTTTTAGGCCCATTTGAACAGAAGTTACAGCACATTAAACTTTACCAGGGAAAATTCTATATGGCGGCTCAGAAAAACTGTATTGTTTTAAAATTATGCTGATTGGCGACTGGTCTTGATTTAGTCTTATTTCACTCTCTGTGAGTTCATCTTTCCAACAAAAAAAGAATTATGAAGCTAGCCCACCTAGAACCAGAGATATCATCCCTGCACTATTGCAAATGTGTCAAAATTGGTGTTTTGAGAAAACGACCAAAAACGTTTCCACCATCTTCATGTGACAAACACCTTCAAACTCATAGGAATGCACCAAAGACATAATCAGCATGCATTTCATCTCTCTGCCGCCTTTTTTCCATCTTAATGATGCCCACAGATAACTTTTGCTTCTTGGTGGAGCCTCAGAAACAGACGCGACGAAATGCTCGTCTTTCGTGTCGTCGCTAGCGTCGATTCAAAACGAAGTATCACTCATTCACGGGCACTAGTTTCGACGAAATTGCTATCTGTCATAATTCCAGCAGGCAGTAGTTTCGGCGACATCGCTATCGGTTGGCGTAACTCGAGCTGCACATCGTTTTTGACCGGGAGCAGAGCCGGCGACCGCACTGGAGGTGTGCAGTCGTCCACGGTGTGGGCCCACTTCGCGGTTGTTCACGACGCAGTTGGCAACGCGCCAACCACACTTTGACCTTCACCCTGCAGAGGCTGCCTCAACTGCAGGGTCGATTCAAACTGCGTTGCCTTCGTTTCTGCTCGGGAGTGGAGCCAGCGACAGCACTAGGATGGATGCATCCTTGTTGACAGCGGCCGTTCACGACGCGGTTGGCAGCGCTCCAACAACACTTCGACCTTCGCCCTGCTGAGGCTGCGATAGCCCAGGCTCCTTGTACCTTTTGCGTTTTCTCCATTTCCGGGCGCCGAACCGATGAAACGAGTGATACTTCATCCACACGCGCCGCGCGGCAAACTCTCTCAAAATGGCGGCGCGCTTCTGGAGCAGACAAGCCTAACCCGAGGCCTACCCAATCACAGAGCGCCATTTTGGTCACATGGTTTTTCTAACCAATGACAACGCGGCGCGCAAGTTTTCTTTGCGGTCATTTTGTGCGCGAACGGAAAAATCCCAGCGTTACTTACAGATTAAAAAAAAAAAAGCTGGAGGCGCGAGCTTTCGAGCGAAACCAAAACGGCGTCGGGGGAGCGCGTAGGTGCCGAGCGATGGCGAGGCATGATTTAACTTCAATTTAAAAGGCAAATCAGGCACCTTCGGAAATTTAAATGGCTATTACTAAGCAAATACTGGCTATTTCTTTCTAAAAATTCGACGTCAGGTGCAAAATGACCTCATGAATCCGAATATGACAAAATTGAAAAACTCATTTTTTTCGCGAATTTTTGGCCCGAAAGAGCCGAAAGAGCCCCCCACCCCTAATGAACTTCATGGTGCAGAAGAAGAGGCAAACTAAGCTCACGGACTGTATTTTTGCGAAATAAAGTGGTGCAGTGGTCATGGAGCTGTGCTTTCCCTTTTGCGGACTTTGGAAGAGCAAATCGGTAACTTCCCACTTGCCACGATCCCGGGGAAATTGTCCGAGATGTGCGCAATTTTGATGTAAGCATCTAATAGGCATATTTCATATTTCGAATTCTCGATATATCGAACTTTTTTGTGATCCCCTTAGAGTTCAATACATCCGGGATCGACTGTACTACTACTACGATGCGAAACCGAAGAACGGGTGCTTAACAGCTGTTGCTGTAAAATTTAAAACAATTCAATGTCCGCAGTCCTGCCAGGATGCACAAGGCTACATGTGCCAAACAACTTAATTCATGTACAAACCGACTCTACCGCAATACCAACTTCCCACGCTGAGTAATAGGTGGCACAAAAATGAATTTTGAACTTCTGAGCTAGTTTTGGAAAAGTTATTTCCACTATGCCCCTATGGAATCTCATACCATACCAGCCCTGACAGCAGAGGAAGTCAGTGTAAGTGTACACTTTTTTCTACCTCCGATCTGCATTTTCCAATGACTATTCACCTTGCATTCCTGTCTCAGCTGCCATACAAAGCCCTACCTTGTGTGCGTGCTGAGATATCATCCCATGGGATGTACTACCGTATTTACGCGCATAATTTGCACCCTCGCGTAATTTGCGGCACCCTTAACTTATCACCCGGGTTTATAAAAAATTTTCTTTACTCGCATATTTTACGCACCGTGCTGCGCTAGACCACCATCATGCACGTGGGCTCTACCCTATGGCTCTAACCAGTAGAATTCGGCTACTCCGCGTGTTTGTTCGGGAGGTTTTTTGAATCTTTTGTGCACTGGGCGTTCATGGTGGCATCGGGGGGGCCGCAGTTACAATCGCGGCGGCACCAGCAGCATAGCCACTCAGAACGGCCGGCAGCTGATAGAAGAGCCGACACCATTGTTTGTTTGGCTGATGCATGTGACTCGACTGCCGGCTACGCTTTTCTTGGTGGCTCTGACGGCCTGTGTCTGGTTGTTCGGCCGTGTCGTGCGATGGGATATCACAACTATACGGCAAGTTTCAAACGGCTTGTCAGCGCCTTATCACGGCGCGGGGCGGCCAGCAAAGCCAGCAAGAATAACCGTGTGCGCACAAGTTTGCCCATAGACGACAATCGTGTCGGAAAACTTGTGCGCACGTGGCTATTCTTGCTGGCTTCGCCGCTCCGCGCCGTGATAAGGCGCTGACAAGCAGTTTCGTTGACGCTCACGCGGTACTGTTAAAGAATTGGCCGGGTGTACATTTTGTGTGTGGTGCGATAATTGATTTATTGATTTGTGGTTGCTTTCCCGGATGAAGTTACGAGAGCAAACTTAAGGAATCTGGAACTACCGAACAATTGGCTGGGCCACAAGCGACGACGCTGTTTTAGCGTCTTAATGAGCTTCGTGCATGCACCTTCATGCCATCCCGCAAAGGGGGGGGGGGCCTTTCATTTAGGGTGAACGTGGGGTGCGGGTCCGGGTGCTGGCGTATACGCAGCAACATACACTATACCTATATTGCGTGTTATGACCTTTGTGGAGTTTTTTAAAGTCGCGCTCGCGAAATCCCCGCGTAATTTCCACACTCCCTTCTTGGAGCTGTAATTTCTGAATAAAAAGTGAGCAAATTATGCGCATAAATACGGTACGTCAAAGCAAAGCAAGAGAAGTTCGCAATCCAGTGGAAAGTCAATGAAGGGAAGACTAGGAAATACTGAAGAGTAAGCCATCATCAATTACAGTAAAAGCTCGTTAATATGACCCTCATTAATTCAGAAATTAGGATAATTCGAACTGCCGGCAATTCGAGCTCCATGCTTCACGATGACAGCTGTGACTACAAAAAATTATTCTATGAGAAAGGTTGGAATGCTGGTACCCTTTGTAACCAATATTAATTATAGAGTAAAAGCTTGTTAATTTGAACTGCACAGCGATGCCAACACAGTTCTAATTACCCGAAGTTCGAAGAAAGTGAACAGAAAATATGGTACACTGCAATCTGAAAGAAGTCAGCTAATTAGATTACCATATTTTACTGTTATAAAAAGCCCGTGATCACCTCCATTTTTCCCAGAAGGCAATAGCCATGACATTTTGTTCTCAAGCCTGAACATGACAGAAGGCCTCCTTTTTGCTTTGTTCAGTGAGTCCATTGCACAGAGGAGGGCTGCACTGGAGTTGCGAAGGGTGTGCGGCTGGCTGTGATCTTTGATTAAGAAGTGGATCGACATTCACACTAGCAAGCACGAGTCGCGACCTGTGGGTACATTTCTGACCTGTGGGCACATTTCCTCAATGGTCTCTGTTCAAAACGGGAGTTGCCAGGCTTGGCAAGCCTCTGTCCATTTCAGAGGTGTTGCAGATTGGTTTAGCACATCATGACTGACGGCTAAAAAATCGTGCACCGTGCAACCATCCTATGACTGTCAATTTCCAAACAAAATTGTCATGCAACCTCCACAACTCACAAGTGCGAATTTACGAGTCACAGAGACTGAGCAACCATCTCAATCAAGAAGTGACAATCACAGGATGGCCGCATGTTGCTCGTAACATGTAACTTCGCAGAATTTAGAATTTTTCTACTGCAAAATGTTAGAGGCCGTAGCAACTACCAATGTTACAATACCACAGAACACAAATTTGTATGACTTTTAAGGTACCACTCTAAACTGTGTACATGTTAAACAGTGAACACATGTGCTATTCTGACTGTCAGAATGCAAAATTTTTCACTCTTGTGCAATAATTGCACTCACATTTTCATCCTGCGAGCACTATTTGTACTGAAACCGCACTGGCAGGAGTAATTCTGGCGTCAATGAAATGCCTGTGCACTCACGCCACTACAAATTAAAGCTCTAAGTGAGAGCAAGCATGTTGAATGTACTCACCGCTATCATGTGTCAAGTTCAGCAGCACGCGCACAACAGACAGCAGGCAAGAGAAGAACACAGCACCAGGCCCTTGCATGTTCTGGAGCACCACAGAGGTGATCTGGCCCTCACTCGATTTGCTGCCACCAGCACTGCTGCCAGCTCCTGGCTCATTGACAACTGGGTGCACTATCAGACTTGACTGGCACAGCAGCAGCAGCCTACCAATCAAAGGGGAATAAGATTATATTCATTAGTGCTACTGTGATACCAATCAAAGGGAAATAAGTAGGGGTGTGCAATACGAATCGAATATCTGTTCAGTACAAAAAAATTTCAGAAAATGATAAACAAGCAAATGTTGTTGCCCTTAATTTTTTCAAAATAGTGTATGGTCTTTGCAACTAAAATAAACAAAACTAGACTGCCTCAGTACCGTATAAAAAAACATGATGTGCACAGAAATGCATACTACTTGATTAGACAGCATAACAGTATCCATACTGTAATTAGGTCATGCAAAACAAAATCGATAAAATGACAAGACTGGCAACCAAGAATCATGATGACTAGTAAAATCTCATTCATTCGGAGTTCAAGGGACCGGAAGAAATGCCTGGATCATCCGAAGGCCTTGACTTATAAAAATCCCCCCCCCCCCCCCCCCCCCAAAAAAACCTGCCGAAAATGCGAAGCAGCAGTAAGGCCTTATGAGGCGGCTCCATCGTGTTAACATCTGTACGCCCGTGACGAGCCACCGGTTTTGGAGTGCTGGAAGAACAACACAAATTGCAAGCAAGGGGCAGAGGAACACACACCGGCCTCTCGGATTGGCGAGACGGTTTCTAAAAAGGAAAAAGAAATCACCTGCGACGCGCCAGTAGGCGTCCGAAAGCCGCGCGGAGCTGGGATTGGACTACCGGCGAATGTGCGGGCTGAGTTGCAGTTGCCCGTGGCAGCGGCGAAGCTTAGAAACCAAAACTGCGCAGCCAGGCTATTTTTTGACCTAGCGACAGGGGCCTTCCGATCATTGTCACGCCTGCCATTACACCCACTAAAGAGGTTCGCGGGTTACAATGCACCATGCAATAGGCGGGATTTTTACAGGATCGCTTGCCCTATTGTGACAACTCGATGCGCCCCTTCAGGAGGCTCCCGCGAAATTCCACAAGTAGCCTTTCCCGCATAGCGTAGTGTTCAAAACGGGATGGCGGAGGTCACACTCGGAGAGTTATGAAGGCGACAGGACGCATTCTTCGGATGTGGGCATTAAATATGTAACGTATTACAGAAGGATTAAAAAAAACGCGATTTCGCACTGCGATTGCTCGAAGCGGGCCGTCGGCCATCTTGGTCGCAGCACGTGTGATATGTGGGAAAGCCAACTTGCGGAATTTCACCCAATGTCAGGCCTAGCGGCGTCGGAATGCGATCGGTCCACGTGATAAACGACGGAGAAGGAAGGAAATAGGACCTCTGCATTGTTTTCCTGGAATTTTTTACTTGATCATCGGCTAATTTGCCCAGATATTATGCTTTTGCCACTGTCGAATTTATTAAAGTCTGCGCACTATACAATCGCTGGCAAGTATTTGGGAATTTTCGAATATTTGGAAATTCTCGAATATCAATTTCTCGAATACGAATCTAATATCAAACATATTCGATTCGCGTATGAAATTTCGAATATTCACACACCCCTAGAAATAAGACTATATTCATTAGTACTACTGCAATTATTCGCAGTGCAAATTACTCCAGCTTTTAAAACATCATCAGGGTGGCACCCACATACCGTTTTTACTCGCGTTATCGACCCCCTTTTTCCAGAAAAGTTGACACCAATTTCGGTGGAGTGTTCATTACGTGGGAAAAAAAAGTTTCAACCAATTTTTTGTGACAGTCGAAATTTCATATCACACGCCCGACCGACTGTCTGCCCATCCTTTTGACCATCCATCCATCAACAAAAGCATGCAGTCAGATGCTTTCCGACCGTCTGCCCATCCTTTTGACCATCCATCCATCCACAAAAGCATGCGGTCAGATGCGTTTGTGCCGCCGTTGTTTGGGATCGTTTGCATTGAAAGGTGTTTACAGTATCACAGTGCGATCCAACAATTTTGTGATAGTCGATGGCGCCAGCCAATTGTGGTGAGATAAAGCGAACATGCTGAACACCGGCCCTGAACGTCAGGTGCGCGTTTTTTATTCGAGGTTAAAAAAAACTCGCAGAATGGTTATAAGTGTTTAAGTGTTTAATGCGAATTTTGAAGCATTAGCTGGGGTGGGAGAGGGGTTAGGCATCTTTTCTTCCAGTCTTGAGATTGCCATACAGCTTAGAGGTCTGAAGGTCCTGCTTCCTTAATAGCATTTCAGTTCAGATGTTTTATATCGTTTTGATTTAAATTGCTATGCTCCGCTCCTCTGCAATGCTCAAGAGTTTTCGAGCAGCTCGCCGACTTTCCAAGCATACACTGGTGCAGCCAGATTTCTTGTCAACGGCCCACAGCTTCTTGGCGCTCTCTTCAAAAGATAAAAAGACGCTGTGCAGCATCTTGGCGCGCTGCCAAGATCTGGGCTGCCTACGGTGCGAAACTTGGGAACGCGCTAAGAGGTAACACTTAAAAAAAAAAGTGTAAATTATCGATGAGAAGGGGGGGGGGGGGTTCATTATGTGAAAGGGTTCATTAAGCGAGTAAATATGGTAGAATCAAGATAGATCACGGAACCAAGGAGACACCTGTTGCAAAAATCTAGCTCCTTGTCAATAGGTTCACTCCGCACCTCCACTAAAATGTTATGGGGAGAAGGTTCCACATAAAAGATGTGTTCTACAAGACACAGGACAACACTATTGCCAGAGGAAAAGAACAGCACATTCAAGTGCTAGCAACAACACCAAGGCTGCCCTGTAATTGATATAGACACCACCATCACCATGGCGCCGTACAACACTGTAAACTTGTAGTTGTAAAAAAAAGTAAAAGCAGAATAAACATTGACACAGGAACAGATTTCCATCTATTTCATGAGTCCGAACAGCGTTGCAGTTATATACGACAAAAGAAGTTCGCATACCCCTCTTTGTACTGACTACCCCGAACCACCCCGAACAATATCAACCGCACAAAAGGAAACCTGCCCCCAGTATATGCCCAGGGTCTTCGCTCTTCAACTCAACGAAAAAAAGTCGCCATTCACCACCTCCCTGCAGTGCGCCAACGTGACTAACAGCCTAAACCCCCCCCCCCCCCTCCCCCCCTCCGTGCTTAAAAGACACTAGCTACTGCCCTCAATCACCCCTGATATAGGAGCCGAGTCGCCTTCGAAACGTTGGGTTAAAGTTAAAATTTTTGGTTGCAGATGTGCAGTTTATTATATAATCCTAATTATAAAGAATACAGTTGAAACACATTTTACCAGGTTTACCAACACAGGTTTACCAACACTCGAAACATTACAACAGACTCACCTGACATAAGATGCCACCACGAGGCAGTCCTTGAATTCCAGCAGGTACCTCTGGTTGTCCGTGTTCATATATGTAACCTGGGCCAGACACAGCAAAAAAGGACTGAGTCACAACATACGTACCCTGTCAATTCTCTCTCGAACATTTTTGCATGATGATGATGTGATATTTCTGAAATATATGCAAATTTCTTAATCATATCGTGTTACGATGCTATAGCTGTGTTTACATGAATGCAACCGCAGAGCATTGTATTAACTTTCTCGCTTGTAGTCCTAATGTAAACAGGGATAATGCACAAATCCACTGGGTGTCAGTAGATTGAGACGGACAAGTCAATTTCAATGGTGCACAGAAACAAGCGAAGCACAGCCAGTTTGCATTATGGGGAGATGCACTTGCCTGCCAACTGCGATAGCCACGGTTCCCTGGCTGCTAGATGGCATAAGCAGCTAAAGATACGCAAGGAAATGCAATACGCTACTGCTGCATTCATGTTAAGCATAATATGAAAGCCCCATTAAAAATTTTATCCAGAATTATTCATTTCAATCAGCATTTAATTTTCCACTTCTGGCAGTACAATTACAGCTACCTTATGTAACTTTTGGTTTGCTCATTTTCTGCACTTATATCAACCATTACAAGTAAAACCTTGTCCCCAAGAGGTACAAGCCAATGCAGTTTTAAATCAGCATCTATGTGCTCAACACCATGAAACCTCAGTCTTTGGACACAGCCTCACTTCGGATGAAACTTTTCAGCAACAGTCTTTCACCAAAGATTAAGAAACTAGAAATGGAGACGTTTGTTAGAGAAAAAGCTCCCCTTTCTTAATGCAGCTAGATGCTACCAAAAACACCAGGCCAATTAGTGACACACACTTATTTTCTTTTTGCATAGCACATCACATAGTGGATGGCTGTATAAATGAAGCACACAGAATGGCTGTTGCTCATCCAACGCAGCAGGAAGACAATACATTAGCCCTTGGCGGTATACACCATATTATGTGCATATGTTGCGCACCCCTAATTTATTACCTGCATTTATTAAAAAAAACTTTCTCGCATACTTTACGCTCCCTGCTGCGCCAGACCAACAGCATGCACATAGGTACGCACAAGGCAGGCTTGGGAAGATGGGCACAGCTGTGTTGCCATGTGCGCCTGCTAAAATGTGTCCGCCTGCTAAAAGTGTGAGTGGCAAGGAGAAGAATTGTGTGGTGTTCACCCAGCTTGCTTGCGCCAGTGGTCACTTTCCGGGACGACAAACGCCGGTATCCGAAACTACCGATCCATTTGCTGTTCACTTTGCCGCTAGTCAGATGGGCCGCACATGAAGGCAGCATTTCAATGCCTTTTATCGCCGTTTGCTTCTGGCTGCTGGCTTCAAAATTGCACCGTTGTGCATTTTTTGCTTTGAGCTGAGCATGTGCAGTCATGCAATCACGGAGGGAACTACATAACGTGGGCAAAGTGGAAGGAGCAGAAGAGAGTATGCATCTTATGTAACGTTTTTCTTTTTTAGAGAGGGGTGAGTTTGGGTGTCGACGTGTAAGCGGCAATACACAGCATACCGCAAAAACCCACTTATAGTTTGGATCTGCATATAATACAAGGTGTAATTTGGGGACAGCAAAAACAGGAAAAAATGTTTTCATCCGTGTATAATGTGAGTAAGGAAGGGCAGTCAGCTCGAAGAATTTCTGAAAGTCACGGAAGCCGAATGCCCTCTAATTATTTGCGTACGCCGGCACGTGTAGCGCGAGTGGCAGCTACAGAGGCACCGTGCTCACGCCCACTCACGTCCTGCGCTGAGAGTATGTGCATACCGGTTCCGGCATACAAGCTCGAGTGCATGCTTCGGAAATGTCCGTCGGAGCTTCAGTGATCGTCACTGCCGAGTGTATCGGTACAGCTGAGAACGTTAGATATCCCGCATTTTCAGAAATAACAACTGGCGAGCTCCTCGGGAATGCTGGCCCAAGCGTCCGCGACCCTAATGCACAGCGTGGTTGGAGAGGCCCGTGTCCAGCAGCAGTAACTGCAGGCTCTCTTTACCTCACACAGACAATGTAGCAGCGCTTGACGCGGTGCCGATGCTTTCGGCGGCTACGATTACTTTCTTTTCACAAGCAGCCGAGTGCTGCTTTCGCGGTCTGGATGTCGCACGAGGTAGGTGCGATCGTCGTGGCGTCACAATGTCAGGTCAGCGCAGTGAACTACCGTCGATATCGATACTACTGACCTACACCACCGCTAGATAGTGCCTCCTCTAGCTAGAAGTGTCATGGTGATGGCACTCGATAATAGAGACTTTTAGCAGAGTGGGTTTGTGCACCGGCTCAGCGAGCAAGCGGTGCGCGCTTATGCGCATGCACAAAACACTCATATGGGAGCGCGCGAGCGTAACACCCGACTTCTCTGTGCCGCTCTCGGGTAAGTCAAGCAAAGCGGCAAGACGAGCGGGCCTCGCAAAACCTGCTGGTCTCGCGTGGATTTTGACCAAAAATTTTCTGGATCCGCATAATAATACGAGGTGGAAATTTGACATACTAAAATTTGGAAAAAAAAACCTCGTATTATACGGTGGTTTTTATGGTATATTACGCATTATACCCTTTGCTAGAGTTTTTGGGATGTGTTCGCAAAATTTTCGCGTAATTTGTGCACCCCCTTTTTTTGAGGCCTTAATTTTAAGAAAAAAAAAGGGCACAAATTACACGAGTAAATATGGCAGGCCTCCAGCACTACAGCACCTCCGAGAGGCAGTGAGTGCCCCCTTGCTAGCACAAAGCACAACTTGATAAAGCACCCATCCTGCTTGCATTTACTATGTGTTTTAAGTTTTATTTGGAACTTTCTTTGCATTTAGAACAAGAGATGATGATAAGGCAAAGAACCAAAAAGAAGCATTGTGCAAGGTGGCATGCTGTATATAAGTGGGGAAGAGGGTCTTAGAAATAAATTTTTATAATAGTCACAGTTACGAAATCTTCAGGAAACATGTATTTTTGCATGCTGATTCCAAGTATGTAATTTAATTTTATGTCCAGTAAGTCCTTGTGCACTTATACAATATGTTATGTAACTTTTTGCTGAGAGTTTGAAAGAAATTCTGCTGTAGGGAATGAGATTGCATGCCATCGGTTTCTCTTGACATCAAGCTATGCAATAAGGGTAAAATTATCATCCTGCCTGTTGTAGAAGGTGAGTTATAGGATTTTGAAATCATCACGAATACAAATTTCTCTTCCCGTGTGTGAAGTCGCAAATTCAAAACCCTGTAATTCAACTTCTATGAAAGGCAGGATAATAATTTTGCCCTTATCGCATACCTTGACAAGCCAATGGGATGTGTTATACACTCGTGGACAGCTTTTTGTGGCTATATAGCCAAGGCTAGACATGAAAGGAGCTAGGGACGGGTTTTGTTCCATTGTCATGGGGAGTGGCTTATCTCAGCCTTGGTGAGCCTGCACCATCTCCCCCTTCGTCTTGCTACACCCCTGGCCCAAATAAATGACAACCCCACAGTTCGTGGGCAAAGGTGCGTCTGCTTCCCTTTCCTGCCTAGCCTTGGCTGCATAGCCACAAAAAGCTGTCCGCGAGTATACCAAATTTTCTGCAGCAAAATTTATTGAAAGCTCTTGGCAAAAAGTCACATAACATTATTATATAAGTGCACAAAGACTTGTTTTACATAAAACTAAATCACATATTTAGAATCAGCCCGCAAAAATATGTTCCTTGAAGATTTCATTATTGTGCCTTCATTAATAAAATTTTTTTTCTAAGACCAGCTTCCCCCAAAACTGATGAGGAACACAAAAAAAAAAAGACTGAAATGATCAGTCAACCGTGAGAAAATGGGTTTGGCAATGTTCTATTATCGGTATTCAACTAGCCCTGCCTGTCCCACAAGCAGTGCTCACAGTTGGCATTCAGACATCGTGACGTCTTTGTAAACACCAAGATAATGGCCAATTGTATCAAACACATCCATCCGTAACCACTGGTGCAGTCACTGGTGTCAACCTGTGCTACCGTGTCATAATGCAGAAGAGTCATTAAAAACCTCTGACACCTATCTCTGGCTCTGCAGCCATGGCTAGGCAGGAAAAGGAAGGAGATACCCTTTGTCCCCATGCTAAGTAAGGGGGGTGGGCTACCACCACCCCAGCAATGCCACACCATCTCTCCAACTTCCCCCCTTCACTCCTCTGCACTTCCAGCCCAAACAATGGACACTCCCCATGGCACCAGGACAAAGGTTCATCTCCTTCCTTATTGCTGCCTAGCCTCGGCTGCAGAGCCACAGAAAGTTGTCCAGGAGTGTACCACCATGGCATAGACAAACCTAACTAACTGTTCATGGCTCAGCTAGACCATGGCTAGGCCTCTAATTTTACTTAATTCCCATCTGAAAGCTTTTAAATAAAACTGCATTAGAACTGACAACAAAAAAAATTGAGTTTTGCAGGTTTTCACAGCTTTTATGACCATTTGGGAGGGTTGAGGACAATAAGCATAAGGCATTTTTACAAGCATCCATGTTCTAGAAACATTAGTAAATGAACATTCAAAAAATAGTTAATTAGAGAGAGAATTTAGATACATTAGAGTCTATGGAACACTACAATAAATCGAAAATACTCTGTTGCAATAGACATTTTTGTCGTAGTAGCATCTGCTGCTACAGTGTAATACCTCCCCTACTAATTACGAAAACTTTCACAAGCCAGTCCTCATTTTTGCCCCAGCTCATAAATTTGAGCAAAAATGCCTTTCAGACTACAATTAACAGGGTTTAACTACTGCCAGAAATAAGTACAAAAATGTACAGCTCTTTAAGACAGCATGTCAGCGACAGCCATAAGCATGCACTACACATCAGCAAGACACCACAGTGCAAATATTTTCAGCACTTTCTAACTTGCTGCTACTCCAGACAACACATACGTTTTCTAGTACACGGCAGCATCTGTCAATCTTCTTCAGCTTCTCCAGCTGGAAGTCTGTTGGATTCTTCAGGACTGTGACCCCTTTTCCAAAATAGGTGAGACAATCACTTACTGAAAGAAAAAGCAAACGAGCTTTGTAATAAGTGCAGTTAAAGTAGGATACAAGACGAGAAATGCTCAGCTGACTGAGATAAGTAATCAATTGACGTTGGCTTTTGTAGTTGTGGTATCTTGAGCAGGAGACAAACTTTGACAACTCAAATTAGAATAGACAGGTAAAACACCAGTCATTAAGTATCGAAAATGAGAAAATTGGAATCGCAAGGTACAGTAAAAGCTCACCAATTCAAACTGGAAGGGGACCGGAAAATTGTTCGAATTATCAAATGGGCGCTAGAATGAGCGGTTATAGCACCCCGCCGCACGGGCAGAACATAAAGCAGTCACATCTAGACTCGTTATCGCAAGCGAGGCGCTATTACATGTTTGTGGCAGGCATATTCTGAGAATTAAGTTCATCCGGCCCTAGTGGCAAATGAAATAAACTGATCGGCCAGTTATGCGCCAGAAACAAGTACTGGAATGCATTCGCGTGAGCAGCTAGCTTTAGTGCTGGAATATAGGACGCTATTTATGCTCCAAAACATGTTTATTTACGGGAAAGGGTTGTCAAAATTAAAAGCAATCGGCGAAGTTCATTTGCTTGCGTGTCTTCTGCCGAGACTCCATCAGCAACATCTGCAGCTTGCCCAAAGCTCCTGCACGTCAGAGTTCTCACTGACAGAGAAGTGGCGTGCTGCAACATCGAGCGCCGACGCTACTTCACATGCACTTGGCAGTGGCACAGTCTCGTCGCTGCCGTCGGACTCATCACTGTCGGCTGTTCTCACCGCATGCGAGCCCTGCAACGTCTGCTGGGAGCATGCAGCCTCAATTATAGCGGCGTCACTCAAGGGCTCCTACGTCTCCACGCTGCTGTCCACGTGGCTTGCGGCACCAACAAAAGCCGTCATCACCCGAACCATCATACTAGGTTGTTTACGCCACGTGATCGCGACCCAGCGACCGCGGCACAACGAAAACCTGGAACGGCTTGCGCCGAAGCATCAGCGGCGCGAGCGAGTGCTCTAGCAGCGAAAACATACTATGGCATGCACCGGAATGCGGGCTCCGTGAGCCTCGTGCACTCGGCTTTTTTTGCTTTTCCATTGTTTTACATCTATGATAAATGTGGAGCGTGTTTTACTTGCTATGGGTCAAGTTCTAGCTACGAGGAGTGGTGTCAGCCAGTGGCTCCTATTTAGAATTAACTGTAGCGGATGCCGACTTGTTCGACTTATCAGGAGTTTTCCCCCATTGAAATACACAGGGCTGTGTGGGGCTCAGGCGCCAGTTCGAATGAATCGAGTTTGAATTGACGAGCTTTTACTGTATTTTGTTGCAGATGTGCTATTTTTCCTCCGAAGAACACTGCCATGTTCTTGCATATGTGCTCTCGGTGTAGGAGTACACCTCCCAAGCGCTTCAGATGATCACCGTCCTGGCTTTCACGAAATAAATTTACTACGACACAGACAGTTTTCATCAGCTGCTTTTTGTGTGTAGACTTGAAAGGACTATGCAGAATAACAGCCAAAATGAAGAATAAATGCAGATGAAATCGCATAGCAAATGTGCAGAGCAAACCCCTGTTACTCTAAATAGTAAACACATGAAAACATGCCGCAATTGCACTGACTATGCGACTACGGTACTATCTCTGCCATGGCTTGCATGCCACTGCTATATGTGGGGCGGGCAGAGTGGTGAAGTCGGAAGCACCCCTCCCCACTTTTCCCACTTGTTCCCTAGCTTGGTCTGCCCACTGTTGCCCTAGCAAACGGACTCTTGTATTCACCTTGTGTTGACAGCCCTCTATAGCATTCCCACTCCCACCACGAGCCTGCTATCGCCACCTGAATTACATGAGCAACTGTGCAGCGCCGATGAGTGCACACTGCTTGTCCGTTGCCTTTTTGCTACGTCTTGCTGTTTTGCGCTGCTTTTAAACATGAACTGTTGTAGTGCCACTTGGTGCAATGCTACAAAAGCAAAATCTGTGGAGACTGTTGCATTTGCTATGGATAAGCGCTAACCATGCTGGAGCACAGCGCTTGTGTTAGCTCTGTTAGTTCGTTGTGATCACACGTTGCTCGCAAGACGGTTTATGTTGTATCGTCAGGAATCTTTTTCATAGTCTGGCCAAATTTCAATTAATAGAGTACATACTAACTAACAGACAGCCGACATAGTCAGTTCATATCAAGGTCAACCACTGCAACACCTTTGTTGTATGAAGGAAAACGATAAACTTCGTAGCATCAAGGAATTCACAACATGGGGGTTCATTACACTCGGGTTTAACTGCAGAGGTACTCCAAATGACTCACGTTACATTGAAACTGATGGATTGCTAAATGAACTTTACAGCAGTACAATGCATTGCGATATGCAGCTCCAAACAAACATGCATGCTGTACAGCATCCTTTCCCTTCTGTTTTCACTGAGATGTATCCTTCTTGGCACCTTCAACAGAGCAGTTAACTAAGCATCTATCACCCCAACATTTTCAGGTCCTGCTAAGTGTTTTGGGGTATCGGTGTATGGAGGTTAACGTCTCAAAGTGACTCAGCTATGAGGGACACCGCAGTGGAGGGCTCCAGATAATTTAGACCACCTGGAGTTCTTTAATGTGCACTCACATCGTACAGTACACGGGCCTCTAGCACTTCATGTCCATTGAAATGCGACCGCTGCGGCCGGGATCGAACCAGCATCTTACGGGTCAGCAGCCGAGCAACATAACCACTGAGCCACCGTGGTGGCTCTGCTGTGATAGTGATAATGAACAAGAAGCGATTTCAAGATTATCACAACTCGATTAAGATGTTCCATGAAAGCTTACTTTTGAAAAACTGATGAAGAAAGTGCATAACTGCAGCTCACTTCTTCATTCATCTCCCCTGCACCATCACTTATACATTTATATTAGACAGCAGGTGACCACCACAGAGGAAACACATCTGTCAGGTGTGGGCAACACTCAGCCTTAGCACTTTTGTGTTTCTTCAGACTGCTTAAATGCACACTTTGCCTACCTTGCAATCAAAAAAGTATTTAATAGAAGCAATTTTAAATGGAGATATTACGTCACAATACATAGTGACATGTATTCACACTCTTCTGGGTAGGGAGCACCATAATTACTTTGCGTAGTTAGCACGTAAAATCCAGATGCAATAAGCAAACAGCCCTACCACAAAGTAGAGAAGCATATCTTGGATACCTCACCTGTATTTACAATGTGTGTCAGTCCACCTTGCAATCGTAGCTCTTCCTTAAACCACTCTCCAGCTCGTCTAGATGTTAAGCTTAGTAGAGTCTCAAGTGCTAGCGTGCCAGTCTGCATGTGAAAACAAAAACACATAAAATCAGGGCCACTGCAGTAGACCGGCCATCACAAGTCAGCATAATGCGAAAACGCACAGTTCACTGTTACACATAGGCGGCCATGTCAAGCAGACTTGGTGGCAGTCCCAACAGGATGATAATATTAAAGAACTAAGGCAGAATGCTGCTACAGTCCTCTGCATGACAAGAACAGCGGCAGTACAAACTTAGCAAGATTTTAACAAGGGCTGTTGGTGTATTTCCAAATGCCAAACAAGAGAACACTGCAGGAACATGATGGCAGAAGAAGGCCCCTGTCATGGCGCGTTCACACTTGAACATTCGGTAGCGAGAGCGAATGGAATCCGCTGCCGCAGCAGAGATTCCGCCGCAATACCCCGCGGAAAGCCCAATCGGTCCAGGACCGAATTCTGCCGCCGGAAAAAAATCCGCCGAACCTCGCCAGCCAATAGAAAGCCGAGTACGAAGTTGGATTCCCACGGTGACAAACATGGCGGAGCCCTTCGATGCAGGACGCCTCGCTTCGGACTGAATTCGTCGCTGTTGCTGCCTTTTTCAGTGTGTTCAATGGCCATTAAAGAGCCAGCGGTCTTTCGCTTCGTCTCATCTCGCCCATAAGAAAACGTGAGTGATAAATTTGCTTAATTTTTTTATTTTGGGTCACGATCCTTCCCCATTTAGGCTTAAGAGGGGCGTCGGTTTGTTGACAATGGTTCCCCTCATAACCACCAGATGGCGCTACTAGGCTAATCTTATCGTTTTAAATGCGAGAATGTTAGAAATGGCGTAACGTCCGGCAAAATACCTGCATTAGCGTACGTAAGCGTGCATATGGTTTTTTTACGTAGACAGCATCGATCAACTGCTTGCCATATCCGTGCACGCCATGAGCAGACGACACACAGACGATGAGTGGCGAAGCGGTGACAGGGAAGTGTGAACGAGGCAGCATTTCGGCGGCCGCGGATTCCGCTCGCTCTCGCAGCTGAATGTCCAAGTGTGAACGCGCCTTCAGACAGTGGATGCACCTTACCCGTCTTCAGCTTTGGTCCACACACTCTCACACCAGTACTTGCAAAGCAACATAGGCCCCGGTGCCCCCTGGTGGCCGCGGAAAGAAACACTCCAGTGGTGGCACGGCCGGGCTCAAGTAGCGGCGGCGGCGCGCGCTTTGTACGGCCTGCGTGCTGGGGTTGTTTCCTGTCTGCCTTCGCTGCGCGATCGTGGCGCTGCGACCCTACTGCTCCTCAGCCGGCGGACTGGCCGCTCGCATGTGAAATGCTGCGGCGCGTGGGCGCTTTCGCTTGCTGATCGCGCTTTTGAAGAGCTACAAGCTATTTTGAATCTATTCAGGCTAGTATATACTCAATCCGCAGGCCTGCACAAGCCTTGCGCATTTATGTATTTGAGTTGCATATTGTTTATGACCAACGGTGATGTGAATTTGTACAGTATAGTAATATTCTGCCGCATATCTCAACTATAATCCTTTTTATGGTCGCAACAGACCACGATCACTATTCACAAAAGGTGTACACTGCCCATTCGACTACTAATTGAAGCTAGCTGGCAGAGTGAGATGCAACCATGAACACGACTCAAACAAGAAAATTAGCTTTGTTACCATACCGCTATATGGCTAAGAGACTTTGAGATGAAACAAATACGGTTTCCCAAGTGTTATAAGCCTACATTTGAGCAACCTTAGTATAAAACTAACCATTTATTTCACTTTACTTAACTCCTAGGAATGCACTCCTACTTAATTCCAACTTAAATTACTAATTAAACTGCCATCTGGTTTTGGGAACATCAAAAAACCTCAATAAACTATTTGTGTTACAGAAAAAGACAATAACGCACATAGCCGGAATCAGTTTCACAGCTCACCCCCGTCCTTTCTTCATTGAATATAAAATTATGTTAGTTATTATGCACGAATATCCGTGTCCAACATTCTCGAACAAAATTTTTGAATACTGAAAAACGGTAAGGTACTAATTTATGGAAATATTGAAGGCGCTGTTTAACAAATTTTGAGAAAGTACAGAAATATAGACTGCTGTTGTATAAGCCTCATCAGCATTTTGAAAAAAGATGTTAACAATCAGTATCGCGTTTAGGTAATCGCCGATTTAACTGAATAACCTCAAAATGGACTGCAAACTGAATTTACGAGGAGGACAAAGAAAATTCAAGTTCAATAAAATCCTTGGTGGTTTATAGCATACACCTACGTACATTTTACGAGCCAGTCTCACATACACCACATATGCAACTTGAATTCATTGCTTTCTACTGCATTCATTGTTAATAGCTTCCGACACCGTATACGTTTTGAGAAAGGTCGTACATGCGATTCAGCTAGAGAGGAACCTAGAATTTCGCCATGATGAGTGTCTATCCACCAATTATCGCGTGCTTACATCCACTCTGCCATGAACCATCATCTGCAGTACCTTTTCATTGAGAATGCACAAGTGATTACCGTGCGAAATAGATTTACCAGAGTGCGAATCGTTGGTTTAACCAATTTATCCCTGCAATATCTACACTGTACTCGGTTTATTTTCTGAAACTTGAATGTGATTGAATGTGACATCACTGACCTGACATCATCAGCCCATGGAAATCGCCCGCTTTCAGAAATTATTTACAGGCCGATCTGCTGCGCCATATACGTTATGTAGCGAAATTAGTGTTTTGCTTAGGCATCTGTCGGTAATATTTGAAGGTATCGACGCAACATACTGCTTTGGAAACGTGATATACGTATATGATTCAGTAAGAGCTGAAGATTTCTACCGATTTGATTGAACAACCACCTATATTCTTGCGTGTACTTCCAGAGCTTGTTTACTGTGGCTAGAACCACCACCTGTGGTTAGCCACTACTGTGCGACACGTGATTACCACAGGAACAAAATTGATCACAGTATAAATCGTGCATTGATCTCCGCAATACCTGCCCTATACTCCTTTTGACTCCTGAAATGGGAGGGTGACTTATCGGTATTTTTTAACAGCCTGCACTATATGAACAATTATCCTCTGTAGTTCTATCTCCATAACGTACATGCCTGTGTTGTTCCTCTGCTTGTGTTCTTTTTTTTCTTTCCCCGAGGCGCCGATTGTCGTTATTCAGCGCTCGGAAGTGCTAAACCAGGCGCGCGCCACCAGCCGCCACAGGCGCGAGCGGCCTGAGAATGGTAGGGTCACCGTGCCCCTAACGGTGGCGGAGAGCGCGACTCGCATAGACAAGCCCCCAATGTCCGCGCGCTCAGTGCAGAGGCCATACGAAAGAATGCGTGCTCCCCTCGAGACCGGCCGTGGTGATGGTTACAGGCAACAGCAGACAGTGAGTGGACTGTTTGCCTGCTCCCACTTGCAGGATGACCACTGTTAATGTTTTCGTGCTTGATTTCATACAATGGCTGATGACCGTTGCAGTAAACGAATGTGTAGCATGCCAGAGCGCATAAATCGAGCTGTCAGTGATGAAATAACTTCAAAATGTGTAGCGTTTGCAGACAAAATGACTAACAAAGCTCTGGATCGTTAGCAATGTGAAAGAGGAAAAGATTTTTTGCTGTATACATTTCAGCGACAACGATATGCCTAGTAGGTGACAAATGCTGGGCATATGGGCTATGAGATACTCCACCAGTGAGATACTCCACCGGTGAAGGGCTCCGGCTTAGTTATGATTGGACAGGGATATTCAATGTGCCCTAAAATCTCTGTACATGGGTGCTGTTGCACCTCGCCCCACCGAAATGCGGCCTGGTCCAAACAGGCAACGATTTTCCCTTACAAACCTGCGTCGTATCTTTATGTGCTCATAAACTCAATGAGCAGTACTGTTCAGCAGTTCATACAGGAGGACATCATTTCATACCTTGCAGAAAAGATTGAAGAAGCACAGATGCTATTCCTCTGCAGACATGCAGAATTCTTCCTTATCATATGCATACAAATATCGTTCTATGAACTGCAAAGGCCACATAACAAGGGGTGTTTTGTTCCTTTCTTTAAGCACTTTAAGTGCGCCTGCATCCTCTGCAGTTTCTCAGAGTGCACTTTTTTTTTTTTCAAACAGTTGACACATACTCTCATCGCCAGTATACCGTTCAATAAAAGCAAAGCACAAAATAGTTATGCACAGCTTTGTAACTAAGAGTTGGACTTTTTTTCCCTATGTTTATTTCACAACACAATTTTAACATTTTTGGATGAATACTACAGTATGCACTTGCATAATAGCCGTGATCATCTCTTGGTCACTCCCTCCAACTTGGGAGCCAATATAATGAAAAAAAAAAATCCGCAAAGAGCAACTGCATGTCAAGAGTATAAATTTCCCTGCATGGCACATTGCCTGCTGCTACCAATATCATCACCTTCCAGCATGCACTGGTGTGCAGCTGTGTGCTATTTAAAGCCCAATTCAGGTGCCTGTACTCAGAATGGAAGGCAACAGCCGGCCACAAAGTGATGCCGACAAGACGGATAAGGGCATCCCTTCAGCATATCTACTAGTGGATTTTCAATTTGTAGCATGCTGTATCACCAGACAGTGTCATTAAAGGTATTAAACTTAAAGGAATTTCGTCTGCAATGGAGGAAATCAAAGATAACTTCATTTATGAAGGTGGGAGGAGTCTGGTCCAAGCAGTGGCGACAGCTGTAATGATGGGGAACCTTAAAGGCAAACCCCGAACAGGCACCAGGCATAGCAAATAAAAAATAAATATCATGTCAGATTGTCTGGTACAGTCGAACCCGACTATATCGAACTCGTTTATATCGAATTACCCTGTATATCGAACAATTTCTGAACACCGTAATGTTACAATGAGAACATATAGGAAAAAGTACGGTTAAATCGAACAAAAATAGCAGCCGCATGCGATATATCGAACTTCAACACCGCAAAATTTCCCCAGAAGTTGGCTTTTCCGCACGGCAGCCGGGCCAGCTGCCGACACCCCTCTCCCAAAGTCGTTTAGGCCAACTGCGTGTGTGTGGCATGGCTCTCCCTCCCTCAGACAGCCACCCCCTAGAAAAAGCGGTTCGACCCATCTCTCGCTCTGTCACAGCCACGTGGGACGTGCGCCTGCACACAGTTCAGTTGCAAGTCGCATCCTCGGAACGTAGTGCTCGTCCGCTCTGTTTAACGAAATGGCTGCCGTGAAACGGCAGAACTTGACAATATCCGCAAAGATAGAGATCATCAAAAGAGTTGAACGTGGAGAAAAGAAGTCGAATGTCGCCGCAGCGTACAGCATCCCAAGAAGCACGCTGAGTACAGGCTTGAAAAATAAGGCCGACAGTAGGGCTAAGGCGGACAAGAGGCCTGGTGCTACCGGCGTCTGCCGCATACGTACGGCTGCATATGAAGACGTGGAGGTGGCAGTGTACAAGTGGTTCCTTGATGTCAGGTCATGGAACATCCCTCTTTCTGGCCCCCCAATTGAGCAGAAAGCGAAGGATCTCGCTTTCATGCTGAACGGACCCGACTTCAAAGGCGGTTCAGGTTGGTTGCAGCGCTTCAAAGAGCGCCACAGCATTGTCAGCCGGGCAGTCACCGGTGAAAGCCACGCGATGGACATCAGCAGCGTGCAGAAATGGATTGACGGAAATTGGAGCGACATCATCCCCGCGATATATTTAAAGCCGATGAGACAGCCTTGTTCTGGCAAATGCTGCCCAACAAAACGCTGGCGTGTCGTGATGATAAGTCCCCCGGTGGGAAAGTTAACAAAGCTCGAATATCGGCGTTGCTCGCCATCAACATCGATGGATCGAGCAAGCTTCGACCACTGTGATTGGCAAGAGCAAATGGCCGCGGTGCCTAAAGAATGCACTCTCTCTTCCGGTGACCTACATGTCCTTCAGGACAAGGATAAGCTGCGGCAGGCTTTCGGGACGTCACGCTTTGGCCCTCAAAACGACTGCGGGTGGCCAACGACGAAGATCTGGTGAAGTGCCTGGTGGTTTGGCTGCAGAGAGCCCGCAGAGAAAACATTCCGATCAGCGGGCCACTCACTCACGCGCAAGCAGAAGAATTTGTTCTGCAGCTCGGCATCGAAGGTTTCTCGTGTAGCGAAGGGTAGTTGACAAGATTTAAAGATCGGAATAACATAGTGTGTCGTACCATTTCAGGGGAGGCTGCCACTGTAGACACGACAGCATGCGGGGACTGGCGAGCAAGACGGCTCCCCAAAATTCTGCAGAAGTGAGCAGCCTGTCTAGTATGGGTGGCGCCATCCAAAGAAAACGGTTGCGAGAGCTAAAACAAGTAAACATAAAGTCCTGTTCCACAAGCCAATAAATTGCAGCTCCCACTGATTTCCACGGAATAAGAGGACTATTGACATTTCTTTTTAAAATTCAGTAGTGCTTTAAAAAAGAAAAGTTCACTGCTTACTGCTTTGGTGCAATAAAGTTTGTGCCCACAGTGTACCGTTCTCTTTATTATTTAGATTTTGCATTTGAGATCCGCTTCCGCGGAGGCTGCCAACTGCGTGCACACCTGCCTCGTCGGGACCAAGCAGCGCGGAACGGATTGCGAAATCTTGAAGCTTCTCTCGTTAAACGAAACTCCTGATAAACTTAACATATTTTCCCGGTCCTTTGAGGTTCCGTTAAACGAGAGTCCACTGTAAAGAACACTTCTTAATGAGGTGCGTTTTGTACATTGTCAATTTCTTTAAACGTTCTATATCGAATTACATGATATATCGAACTAATCCTGGTTTTTTTGCGAGTTCGATATATGCGGGTTTAACTGTACAATAAACTAGTTTCCCTGGAATATGGTTGCAAAACTGAACTGAAAAATACTCCTTTTGTGTAAGTACCACACCCCACCGAAATCGAGAAAAAAATAGTGTGGTCCTTAGTAGAGTGTATACCGTATTTCTGTAAATGAAATTTTTTTTTTTCCTGATAAGATAATGCAGTATCCCTGTACAATGAAAAGTCACGTATATCTTGTCATTTTGTTAGCCTTAGCATTCGCTTTGCCAGCAATTATTGCACAAATGATCGTATTTAGCACTGTGCTCGTAGAAGCAAACATTATCGCCACTACAAAATGTAAAAATGTAGATATTAAATGCTTGAACCACCACACAAAGACGTGAGCAGAAGTTAAGTTCTAGGCTGTCATATTCTCGTTGTGCACTGGGTTGAGAAATAGGGCGGCGCATCACGTTTTGTATGATGACAATAAAGGAGCTGCCACTTGACCTTCGCAACAAGTAGGATGTGACACTTTTTCCTGACACATAAGCATAAATTTGCATCAGTGTCATTAAATGAAATTAAAAAACCTAGCACTTAAACAAGTAACAGAACTAAGCGGATGATGATAGCGAGCAAACACGCTGTGGATGACGCTTGATGAGGAGGTGGGGCCTTCTGCTTTGCAGAGGTTTGTCTCAGCATGCGGAGCAATGGTTTAAAACACACAACTATGCTACTCAACCCAATGATCTGACTGTCTCACAGAGTCACTTTCGCTTGTGAACAAGTGTAACTGGTATTCAATAGTGATCTAGAGGTGGAGTACCGATACGGACCTTTTTCGGTTAAAACCAAATTTGAAAAACTGAATTCGGTGTACTTTTATGTTTTTTTTTTGTTTGAACTGAAAAATTGAGCAACTATTTATAATGCAGATAGTTATAAGTGACCTCCAGTTCATGTGGCTTCTGGTTAACATAGGAAGTTTGCAGGCAATCTCTTTGCACCATTACAGATGTACCCGGGCAGGTTAGAGTGTCATCCCAAATCAAATGGCCAGCAATCAACATTTCCTCGTCTTCATCGCGGCACCTGATTCTCTTTTCGCATGTTCCGATATGCTTAACTGTGCCATCTGACGCAATGCCTGGGAGAACGGCAACAGAATTATCGGCATATACTGTGTATACTTGAGAAACAAACCCACATTTTTTTTTCAAAAAAAAGCTAACATCAATTGGGGAGAAGAGTCCATTACACAGGGAAAAAATTTCAACATATCTTTTGGGGGAAGCTGAAATTTAACAACATGCGTCCGCCCGTCCATCAATGCATCCGCCCATCCATCCATCATCGATGAAAGCACGCATTAAGATGCATTTGTGTTGCCGGTGTTTAGCATCGTTCACTTCGAAAGGTGTTTGCTACATCACAGCGCAATATGACTAGTATTTTGTGATAGCTGGCACCTACCAATCGCGGCGAGAGAAAGTGAACATGCTGAACACTGGCCCTGAAGATCAGGTGCACGTTCTTTTACGCAAAGTTAAAAAAACTCCCAGGTCGGTTACGAGTGTTTAGTATAAATGTTGAAGTGTTAGCTGGGGGGTGTGAGAGGGGTTAGGCATTTTTTTCTCCCAGACTTGAGCTTGCCAAATCACTTAGGGGCCTGAAGGTCCTGCTTCCTTCAAAACACTTCAGTGTAAAGGAGGTTTAAACTGCTATGCTCCTCTCCATGGTCAAGCATTCACCGGCTTTCTAAGCATAGTGGTGCAGCCGGGTGCGCAGAAGCGCGCGGAGCAAGCCACCACTGCAGGCGACTCTGTCTAGGGCACACATTTGTCGTTTGGCACTCTACGAAGTTCGCCCAGCGTGCCAGCCCCCTCGAAGGAGCTCTCGTCAAAAGATAAACAAACACGCCTTGATGTTATCGGTGTGTAACATCTTGGCACACGGCCAAGGCTGCACTGTGGATGGCGCAAAAACTGAGGAACATGTTATGGAAAGATAAAAGTTAGAAAAAAAAAGGTAATTCTCAAGGACAAAAGTGGGAAAGTGGGTTCATCTGGCGAGTATATACAGTACTTGTGCTTGATGTACACACCCCATGCACTGGTTGACTGCTTTGCCTTCATTTGACCATCTCCACTTCCTTCATGACCACCCCTAAGGCAACCATAATGGATGCCACCTGTAGGTTGCGAAACTTGCGATTCACCAACACCTCATTACCACTAGGCAGCGCTCCTCCAATATACAGTTTGCTATTAGATGCTTTCCTGCTATCCCAAATTGCCACACACTCACAGCAAGAAGCCTTAAAGAAAATTCTTTTTCTTCCCACTTTCTCTTTTATTTGCTGTAACTACATGCTCCCACAGTGAAGCTCACATTAACGATACTGTTAAATCTCAACTTAACAGAGTTGGCAAAAGCCACAGTTTGCTTCATAACACAGAAATTTACCACATCGAAATTCATCTCTTAGCATACTAGGAATCCTACAATACGCATTGCAGATCACCCACAGGGAAAACCGTTATTTGCAGTGAATATGTTCCTTCTGCTCCTTCTTTGCCATAAACAAAAGCATTACATGTTCGTATGCCCACTGGAATTTGATTATGTCTTGCCCCTGTTACAAGCTTGCGAAAGGCTCAGCACGTCTATCATGTTGAGCACCTTGCAAGTGATGGGGATGATGCATCTGTCTTGGGTTTTGATTTTGCTGTCATCGTCACCATCTTAGTGCCCGAGCACACCAGCAACATGATGCCGCATTACGCTGTCGCAGCCTCGTGAGAAGGAGTAAGGAAGGCCATCAGCAGTCGGCCGCGCCGGCTTTCCTCCCCCCCCTCTATTTCTCCAAGTAGGCAATAACGAGAAGAGTGTCCTCCAATCAGCACCCAATAAAATGAAACCGCACCCATCCTGAGCCTCGCTGCCCTTCAAAAGGAAGTTCGAGAATGTATTCGTGCACATGCATGCATAGTCCAAATTGGAAGTGAGGTTGCCAGGTGTGTCGACGGCACACACCCTTCCAATCCTTTTACACCGAGCTTCAGGAATCTATAGATAAACACGATACAAGCAGCAAGCTGCCTTTGATCACAGGTAGCGCTCTGCATTCGGCGCCAATTTAGCACAAGGTAGCGAGAACTGCGGGACGGCTGAAGCTCGTGCCAGCCTTACCGATACTACCCCAGATGTGCTCCACAGATGCCAGGCGGAATAATATGCAACTAAAACACTAAATGTCCTCTTAGAATGCCGTATGCAATGAGTGAAGTTGAAATAACACTTCAGGTAACAAAAAGTAACAAAGCTCTAATGAAACGAGAATGAAGTGCACCTTTTTATCGTATTGAGCAATGTCGGTATTCGGGACACCTTGTGACATCGTGCACATGAGCTAATGTACAGTGATTTTAGTCCACGGTGTCGAAATTTACAAGCCCCAAATTTCACTGCTCAAGTCTGGTCAGCTACACAAGTGCTACTAAATTTACCATCATACGAATTAAACTGTTAACCACTACTGTATCCCGAGAGATCTTTAGTAACATAAAATACAACAGCCCAACGTTATCTATAGAAATGTCTCTAACCCCCCTCATGCCCTGGTAATACTGGAGCTCAACCAGGTAACCAATGGTTGCCCTCCTCAATCCTTTCACCGGTTACAAAAACTCCATTTCTAAGAACCATCACCTTACACACAATGAGCATGATACAAGTACAAGACTCCAAACCTTCAAGAAATGGATGAAAAATGCTTTTCACAACTGCAGGTTTTCTTTGAATACCAAATAGATAAGACATGATCACTAGACACAAGGTGGAAAAGCTAAGCTTCTATTAAAACAAAAATAAGCTCACCAATTACTGCTACTTCTCTCAGTCCTACATGCCAAGAAGTTAAAGTGAGGTCATAATAAACAAGAAGCAGTTAAGTACATGAGCATAATTTACTCAAGGCTGTTTTGACACAAAAAAAATATGCCCAACTGAGCACAAGTGCACAGTAAGTCAGGCTTGTTGCTTTGCTTTTATGCTTTGAAGCAGCATGATGGATAGGAGATGAAAAGACCAACACCAGTGCTTGTGGTGTCCACCTTTTTTTGTCCTGCCCTCCACACTGTTTCAGGCACCAACTGAGCACCTTATCCGTTTCATTGCTCTCTGCAGACCTTTCCTCTGGGTACACACAGATGTCAAAACACGTGCTCTTTTGACTGTTCAAACATATGCAGAGAGCTAGCGCCACCACTTTCACCATGCTCGCGACAGGTGCAAATGACCGTCCAGTGACCAATATGACATCACCAGGAAACACTCATTGGAATATACTGATCGCAATCCAAATGCACATCCTTACTGAGCTTAAGACTCTTAGAATTGAGGTGCAATCATTTAAAGAATTAACCTCCTGCTAGTGACGGGCTCTATCATGCACCTAGACACTATAAAACTGCAAGCTGTTTCTTAAATTCTTGGCTTGAGCCAAAATCAAGTGCAAAACCCAAAGTACGATTCTTATTCTGCAACATGTGTAGTAGTGACCCACCACTTCTTTGGAGCACTTATTCTAAAGCCCTCTACTAAATTCCCAGGTTTGCCGTCTACCACATTAAAGAATAAAAAAAAGAAGGTGTCAAGGATAACCCCTCACATTGACTCTGTTCAGGTTTAGGTGCTTGGCATGACCTTTCTGCTGCATCTGCTCGCACAGCTGCTGCACCTTCTCACGGTGTCTCTCAGTGAGGTCGGAGGAAGGGTGCTGGGTGGCCTCCAGGCCCCCTTCCCCTTGCTGGGGGTCTGACTCAAACAGCTGCAGCATGAGAGAGAGCGTGGATGCATCCAAGTCCATTGTAAGCCGGTCTTGACTCAAGACGAAGAACAATGTGGCTGTGCACAGTGACAGGCTCTGCAAGGCAATAAGAAGCAAGGTGATACGGATGCCCAAGAGACGTACGTCACTTCTGAAGAGATCTGATGCAAAACAGCGTCCCTTCCTGACAGGTGACACACACCCAGAAGTAACCCTCCTGTTCTTTGGCACCAGGAGTACATAGGAGGAAAAACGCTCAAAGCAGCCCACACCTTGCACTTCATGCTATAATATTTCAACTAGTGCTTGCCTGTTCCTCTGAAGGAATGGTTACTGTGCGACATGCTCTGGGAATATGGGAAATACATTTAGGGTAGACAATACACAACACCTACCAGTACAGTAAAAGCCTGTTAATTCGAACAGCACAGAGATGCCAATGTAGTTCGAATTAAGCAAAGTTCGAACAAACGGAAGTGAACAGAAAATGCAGTATGCTGCAATCGATAAACAGTCAGGCAGTGAGAGTACCCTACTGCCCTAAAAAATTCTGTGATCATCTACTCGTTTTTCCCCGGGAAGGCAACAGCCAACACCATTTGTTCTACAGCCCAAAGCCTCCTCTCCGCCTTCAAAACCAAAGAAGAGGCGGGCGGTGCTCAGTGCGTCTCAGCTTGTGCAGCGGAGGGCCGCACTGGAGTCACAAAACTCATGACACTGCCTATGGGCATGGTTGCAAGGCTGGAAAATCTAGCAGTGTACGACCGTCCTGCTACTGCCACTTTTCGACCAAAACGGTCGTGCAACCTCTGCGACTTGCAGATTCACACTTGCGAGTCATGGAGGTTGCGTGGCCATCGAAAGGTGAAAGTTGTCCGACGGTCGCACGCTGCTCAATTTTTCGGCCTTGTGGCCCCAAGTTGCAAACCACTAAACCACTGAGCATGCTTTTTGGCGATATCTTGATTAGGTAACAGTCTTGACTTCACACGAAGTTTCAATCTTCTCTTGAAGTATTTTGGCACTGTAATTATCACAGATAAACAATGTTTCTAAATCACTATGTTGTGACACACAACATAAGCTTAAGTGAGGGCAGGGCGACTGCTAGCAGTGCCGCTGCAACCAATCGCATGGTAACATGACGTAGATGGCACTGGAAAACCTAGAATCAGGCACAAAGGCATGTCACGGTTTCATGCATGATAATGGCTTTGTGAGTGCTGGTGATGCTGCAATGCGCCTGATTCATAATATCTTGGCCCCGGCTACACCATCCATCGCTCAACACAACGGCTAACACAGCAAACTACTGAAGCCATCGAGATCACCGACGACAAGCAACAATCAGGTACAAATCTTGGATGTTGCACAGTTATCTGCTGCAACTGCCACCACGCTCCTGCTGAACAGAGAAATCTGCCGTGCACCCTGCCTCCACCCGCTCATGTCCCCTACGGCCTCACATGTCCCACGCACACATGCACATGCATTTTTAACACTTTCAAGCTAAAAATTGCTTACACACTTCATAGAGTTTTATTTTCCTGAAAAACCAATTTCCCAGCAAGTAAGCTCACAACTTCTGCAAATACTTTTCCAATGTTTTGATGTGTTAAGGGAGGAAGAGGGTCTTAGAGAAAAACTTTTTAATATTAGACTTAGCAAAATGGAAACTTCAGCTATTATGTATTTTAGTGTGCCAATTTCAAATATGGTGTCCATTTTTGCTTACATTATGTCGTTTGTTATTAATTCAAGAATTCGGTAAAATTATTGTGACAACTTCTTGAAAAAATTGGCACTCAGATTCAAATAATTTTTATCCCAGTGGATTCTACTATTATTATTGCTTGCAATAAGGGTACTTTCGTTCATCTAGCCCTTCCGCAACCAAAGTTACAATGTTTTGAAGTTCACATAAAAGTGGCGAGGAAAAAGGTGATCTTTCTTTATGCTGTTTAATATTTTCACATTTTATTAAGAGTGCTTTTAATGGTTTTATTGCAAGCTCCAATCATTCAGCTTTCAAATAAAATAAGAATGGTGAAAATCGTGCGAACCAAAGCCGGGAAAAGCTTGTCAGCAGTGTGGTGCAGAAAATGAAACTGAGAAAAACGCAAAAAACGAAATGAAAAATTTTGAAGCTGTGTAAGCACATTACAGTGCTTGATTTTCCAAAACAAACAGCTTAGAAGGCCCATAGCGAATAGTCTGAATCACATTTTTGCCATTGCCGTCGCTTAGCAAGCTGCAAAAATTATTTCAAGGGTGCACACTGTATTGTGAAGCAGTCTGTCAATCGCGACCAAATCTACGACCACATCGGTAGCTCCGCAGGCAATGGCGGGTTGGCATCTACATACTCGATCGCTAGCGTCGACATCTTAGGTTACAGAAGTCGCTGCCAAACTGGCGATTTTATCATCGGCGTGCTTCCCAATCCTCGTGATCAGAGCTGGGCAGAAATGTGTCTAATCTGACCTGCTGCTGCCAATCTCGCCCGAGCCCGCGATTAGCTCCGTGTCGAAGGCGGACACCGAAGCTGGTAAAGAAGCGCTTATCACGACCGCCGAATTGCACTCTTGTGCCTCATTATTCCCTCTTCCGATCACTGCTTGTGAAGTAAAACCATCCTCCGGCTTCTCCGTCATCCGCTGCAGCCGCAATATGCACTGCGCTCGGAACGAAGGCCGGAACGGCTGCCAAGGTCACATCATCCGCCGGTCCACGCTCAGGCGCTCAGGCACTCCGCTGCTGCTGTGCCAACGAACTAGTGTATTCCGCTTGCTTTCTGCTGCCTTTTTCACTTTTTTCCCAAACTTATGCGCGCTGCGAACTTCCGATATGATTTCACGCCACGGTGGTCTTTTTCAAGATGGCGTCACAGGACGAGCGCGGAGCGTTAAAAAAAATGGCGCCGGCCAATGAGGCGCTTGAATTTCGCTACGTGGTGTCTAACAGCCAATAGCATTGCCACATTTTATATTTTGTTTTCTGTCTTTTTCTCTGCGACCAATCGCAGTAGACGTTTCGTTCTGGTGGGAAGGAAAGCTGAGGCGTCGCTCTTTCAAACGAGACCAAAGTCGCCTAGCTGCACCGGCTACTTTTGACACGACACGCAACGCAAAACGGGTATTTTCTAACCGATTTTCGCGAGCTCTCTTGTCAAAATTGCATCTTTGCGTGTCAATTTCTCGTAAACTACACAGTATTCAGCCATAAAACTTTAAATTAAGATGAAAAATGATGAGACATATCCAACTATGACCAAATTAAAAAGTTGATTTCGCGATTTTTTGGTCCCAAAGACCCGCGTCCCCCCCCTTAAACTAATTAATTACAGTAAACCCTTGTTACCTTGTTATAACGAAATCGCTTTACTCGAAATTTCTTCCGGTCCCGACCCAAACACATGCATTTTAAGCCGCATTACTCAAAGCGCACGAAGAGATTGACCCGCTTAGAGCAAAGTGGCGAGCAGAGGCATCACCGCTGCCGAGTGGGCGACCCTTTGCGCATGCAGTGTCAAATTAATACCGCCGACAAATTAGTCTTATGCAGGCAAAGAACAGGCCGCAAACGTACCAAACCTACGACCGATGACCTGCCTAGTAACGAGTACCAAGCGAGTGTCAAGTGCCCCCAACTGTTTACAGCACAGCGAACGTAAGCTGTCATATTACGTGGTGCAGCGCACCCGAATCAGTCACACTCACATCACTGGTGTCCCCCGTGATAGAATCCACACGAAAATAAAGTTTTCCTGATGTTCTGCGATGCTAGAAAACCGCAGTCGCTTGGAATGCCGACAAGCGGCCAAAAGACCGCAGGCAGACTTGCGCCATAGCATTCCATGGGGTGCACTTGATGAGCAAAATTTTACCGCTCTAAAGACCACTTCTGGCGCTGAAATGTGCCAAAAAGCACAAAAGAACTGTCCCTCCGATTATGAGCTCATTCACACTTAAAAGTCGCGAGTGAGCCGGGCAACAAATTTAGCTGCTCCCTGGCTGCCGTAGTCGTCGCTAAGCCTAATTGTTTCACATCAGCCAAAGTAGACAAAACTCTTGAAAGCGTGCAAACAACGTCATTCCCGATAGTTTTCGCTTCAAACAAGAAGGCGACCTGCAGGTCGCGCTTGCAAGTGTGAACAACGGTTTTGTCGAACTGCTGCCTTGATGCAAGCGACTGCTGATCGCACGCCCTTTGCCATGTTCGACGTGAGGAGCTACGTTAACAAATCGGGAAGACGACTTTGGGGACGCCGGTCTAGAAATTTGCTCGCAGCTCGTCATAATTGGCCTGCATCGCAACAAAACACTGCCCCTAGCTTCGTTGCACTTTTGACGGTGCAAATCAACAGATAACTTTCCGAAAACACGAAAAATCACGAAAACACGAGCGTCGTCGATAGCGAGTCAGGCTGTCAACATGGTGGATCAGCGTAACCATGGCGTTTCCCCAGATTTTCTTGAGCTGGTCATGCTCGATTCGCGCCATCCGACTAGACAAATGGTCTAAATGCGTGGAAGGGTCAATGAATTTTGTTCCTAGACATCTGTCAATGGCGCGGATGCGACGCTGTACGAACTCTGGCACTCGAACCATAGAATAAGCACATAAGTCGTCGACAACTGTGCGCCGAAAAACTCTCGTTTTGCAAACATCACAGCTGCTCACTTTGGGAAAAAATTGCCCAGCAATCATGCAAAGCCCCAACTGCAAAAACGTTCAGTTTTCACGATCACGTTGTGTACCCACAATGAGCGGCTAATCGTTTTTTGAGCGCAACAAACACAACCTCAGACTCGAGCCACAGCATTTGCGGTGCTTTCCAGCGAGTACTCTTGTAGTCTTCCGTGACCCCCCATAAAAGCGGCCACTGCCTACGCAACCCAGGCTATGAGATTCGAAATACCCAAAAGGTTGAATACATGAGCGGCGACCACGGCCTCGTGCAATGCTCGATCAGATTAGAGCAGGGTTTTACGCGCCCGGTAAGAACTTGAAACAGCCAAAGCTCACGGCCATTTTTGCACCTGAAGTTTTGCTTCACTGAATACACTGTACTGTGACTTACATGCAGTTGTGGCACAATTAAAGCTCGACTGCTTTAGACTTTGTTATAACGAAAGATTACTGTAGATGGCCTGACCTTGTGACAATTTTTGTAATGTAACACCCTATTGTCCACATCAGGCTCTTTTTTTCCGGCCCTCAATGTGGCCTATTTTGAAAAAATCCAGATATTAGCCATTAAATTACAAACTATGCAGTAATGCTTGTCATTTTCAACAGCAGTAAAACACAAAAAAACGTTCTGCCTCAAAATTCAGGCTCCAAATTTACCTTAAAAAATGCCAAAACCAAAATATTTTTCAGCAAACACCGAGCCGCGGTGGCTCAGTGGTTATAGCGCTCGGCTGCTGATCCGAAAGACGCAGGTTCGATCCCAGCCGTGGCAGTCGAATTTCGATGGAGGCGAAATTCTAGAGGCCCGTGTACTGTGCGATGTCAGTGCACGTTAAACCCCAGGCGGTCGAAATTTCCGGAGCCCTTCACTACAGCATCCCTCATAGCGTGAGTCGCTTTGGGACAATAAACCACATAAACAAAACAAAACCTATTTGCCTGTCTTATTTTTAAACAAAATGGCATCACTTTCAGTGCATCTTTTGGGGTATAGCAGGGCAAGTTAATTTGAGGCTATATGCCAAATTAAACTAGTATGGCAAGAAACAGTTTATTAAAAACAGCTTTCATGAAATACCCAGTTTAAAGCAGTTTCTTACACTTTGCAGCACAATATTTTCCGAACAAAATTGTTTTTTGTCACACGAATGCCCCTATATATTTTTCTAAATGAGCATTTTTTCAGCCAAATCTAAATGTCAAGAAATTGCTGCATTTCCTATTGCATGGAATGACTACTGAAACACTGACTAGCACCACAGCATTTCAGATAATAAATTAGATAAGAAAAAGACCGTAAGCACACTGCCCCACAAAGCTGAATTTCACAACTAGGAAAGTCCTGCTGGTGCTACAGTGCTGCTGGTGCTACTTGAGCTTTGAGTGACGAGAAGCCAGGCATAGCACAGGGGTGCGACGCTCTCCTCTGCTTGCACCTAAGCTTCTTGCTGCCGTTTTTAGGCACCACCACCACCACCACCTTCGCCACAGCATTCTAGCTGTACACAGAAAGCCTGCTTGAGGGGGGACACTGGTCTTTGGGACCAAAAAATGACCAAAAAATCAATTTAAAAAAAAGACATTTTTGGAGCCTACAGCTACTCTACCAGTTTTCTACACCAGGAAATCGGTATTTTGACCATAATATTAAATTTAGATCACTGTGTGGACTCAATTTGTTCACAAGTAGGCGATTTAACACCGTGAAAATTTTGAACACCTGGCTGTCTTAGTACGTCAATACAGTCGAACCTCGTTATAACGAACACTGATATAGCGAATTATCGGTTATAGCGAACTAATTACGAATTTTGGTTGGTCATGCTTCATTTCAGTGACATTTATTCTTTTATAACGAAACCGAAAACGCGAGATCCGCCGCGATATCGGCTGTAACGAAGAAATATTTGGTTTACACGAGGCTCAGAACTTGAAAGTAGCATAAAAAAAAAAACAAAAACCAAAATGAAAATCGAAGGCCGATACACAGCTGAATTTTTTTTTTTTACCGTTTGAAAAAGTTTTGCCGTCTGGCACAAAAATCGCGTTTGGATGGTCACGCCACCTGTGAACAGAGCGCGAAAACTCTGAAAGCTCATGACATGACAGAGGGCCGAAAGGCGGCGCCACTTGTCCAGCGGTAAAGAAAGGCAAGCGCAGCAACATTGGCAACTTTGAGGCCGGCGTTCTGACATCAGCACAGCGGCCAGTCTTGTTGTTGCAGCGCTCGAAATGGCATCGAAGAGGAAAGCGATCTCGCTCCAGACAAAGCTGCAGATACTGAGAGCTGTGGACAGTGGCCGCAAGAAAAAGGATATTGCTTCGGAATTCGGCGTTCCTCCAAGTACGTTATCCACCATTTTGGCCACTAGAAAGAAGATTGAGGGCAACACCGAGGACGCCATAAAAGCCGACCGTAAACGAGTTAGGCCTTGCCATCACCCGGACGTGGAAGCGGCTTTGCTTTCTTGGTTTAAAGATGTGAGGGCGCGAAATTTGCCGGTGTCGGGAGCACTTCTTCAACGGAAGGCCCACAGCCTGGCCTGCGTACTGGGGCATGACGATTTCTGTGCAAGCAGCGGTTGGCTGCAACGTTTCAAAGATAGGCACGAGATCGCGTGCCACACTTTGTCTGGCGAAGGGTCCGCTGTCGACATGGAGACATGTCAAACGTGGCTGGAGAATTTTCGTCCTCTGCTCCAGGAGTACGACGAGTGCGACGTATACAACGTCGACGAAACCGGCGTGTTTTTCAAGTTGTTGCCAGAGCGGTCACTGGCGATGAAGAACGAGACCTGCCATGGGGGCAAGAAAAACAAAGACCGGGTGACTGTCGTCGTTGCCGTGAACATGGACGGCTCCGACAAAAGACAGCTCACCGTCATCGGCAAATCGGCACATCCGAGGTGCCTGAAAGGCGTCCGGAATTTGCAGGTTCAATACACGTCGAACAAAAAAGCGTGGATGACGACCAAGCTTTTCGAGGACTGGCTGAGAGCGTTCGACCAGGACATGGAGAGGCAGCACAGGAAGGTCCTGTTGCTTTTGGACAACTGTTCGGCGCATAAAGTTTCGATCGTGCTGAAGGCAGTTCGCTTGCAGTTTTTGCCACCGAACGCAACTTCTGCTTTGCAGCCTTTAGACAAAGGCATTATTCGTTCGCTTAAGTGCAATTATAGGAAGCGTTTGGTGACGCAACTGGTGTTTGACATCGATCGACATAGATCGACAACAATAAACATCAAGACGACACTCGAAATGTTGTACGGGTCGTGGAATGAGGTGAGGCAGTCGACAATAAGGAACTGTTTCACGGATGCCGGTTTTGTTCTGCCTGCCGACGAAGAAGAAGTGCAGCCCGAAGACCAGGCAGAGCTGGACAGAACTTGGGATCGGCTGGCAGTCCCAGGCGTCGAATTCGACGATTTCGTTTCGGCCGATGAGAACTTGGCCGTGGCGCCCGAGCTGACGGATCAAGAAATTGTGGATCGCGTTTTGTTGCCCGAGGATGACAGCAGCAGCGACAGCGGTGAGAGTGAACGGGATGAACCAACGATGAGCAGTGCGGATGCCGCGGACATGGCCAGGAGGCTGAAAGGATATTTGGAAAAACTCCCGACGACGAAAACTGCTGACGTAGAAAAGGCCCTCTTGAGCATGGACAATGTAGAAAACTTCATTCTGCGCAGCGCTGTGAAAAGCCACCAGACGAAGATAACATCTTTCTTCAAATGAACGAATGCAAACCTGTTTGGCTGATCCCGGGCTGGCGTTGCATATGTCTCCTCGCCCAACGCCGCCTCTCCTCCTTCTCTTCTCGCCCAACGCCCCCTCTCCTCCTCCTCCTCTTCTCTCAAAGCTGCTTTGGCAGCTTTTTTTTTTCAACGGTCCCTCTCGGGGCCACCAATCGCGCTTCGGCAGAGCACGCAGGCGCGATGGTTCCCGCTGTGTCTCACTCGAGTTCCTCTCTCTACACCAAGTCGCCTATGCGCAGACACATGGTGCAGTCGTTTCGCGCCACGCACTTTCACGTGCGCGGCGACGTAAGAACAGTCGTGTCAACCTTCCCATATTCCGGCCTATTTTGATTGAATGCCACAAGGAGACAGGTAAGGATTACCACGTTTGTAGTGGGTTCAAAGCCAAGTATATAATGCATTTTAGTGTCTAGAATATTTGCGCGAGCCAAATTACGAATTTGTCACAGCCGATATTTATGTCTACTGTTACAACGAATATCGGATATAACGAACTGATTTACGGTCCCGATGCTACTTCGTTATAACGAGGTTCGACTGTATCTCAACATCTAGGACATAGACATGTCCTATTGTTAGCTAAGGGAAGCTGAAGGCACACTGTATTTAATAATCGAAGCACAACTGTTCAATCACGCTTCAAGAACTTGTAATTTTGCAAAGTTTATCGGTGCACGATATTCACACTTTGAATGCTGCTATTCTAAGTGCTGCAAAATTACTAATGAGGGTAAAATGGAAAAACTGCTTTGATTATTGCACTCTTTACTCACCATACTATGTTGCCATGGGTTAAAAATTATTTTTTATTGAGCCATTTTTTTACCGAGGTACTAATAAATGACTAATTAAAATTAATTATCTTAGGAACTAATGAATTAATTAAAAAGCAATTTCATATTTTAAATCAGTATAGAAAGCTGAGCACCATGATACTGTTTCATTAGGATTGGACTAAAAATAAGGAAAATAGGTCTAAGACCAGTGTCCCCCCTTAAAAGAGTTCAGCATGTAGTGCATGTGACCTAAATGTGTGCTTGTACATTGTGACCGTGCATCCAAAAATTAAAATTTCGTTTTCATGCACTGTCTCAATGATTACTAGTGCAATTACAGCTTGTATCAAAACCGGAGCTTGCTGAAGGTACAAGCAAAACGGCAACAGCAAAGAAGACGTCATCTCCGCCAAGCCCCTAACCTAAACACGTGAAGTTATTCGCGTACAAAACCCTTGTCAGACCAAAATTAGAATATGCCACACCCATTTGGAACCCGCACCAAGCTTACATTATAAATGCACTCGAATTAGTCCAAAACAGAGCAGCCAGATTCATCCATTTATCATATTCTTACAACATCAGTGTGTCAGCATTGAAAGCTGAATCCGACTTATTGCCCTTGTCGCCGCATTGCCAGCCTTTGCTTGTTTCATAAATTTTTCCATAGTTCACTAGGCCGTGCATCCTACATCATCCCTCCAGCCCGCATATCTCATTGCACTCGTCATCCTTTTCAAATTTTCCGACCTTGTGCCCGAACTACCACCTTTGCTGCATCATTTTTTTTCCTGTACTGCAGCAGACTGGAACGACCTACCCAAAAACATCGCAGCCATCACGTGCTCATCCAACTTTGCCAATAATGTTACCAGTCATGTTTCGTTG
Source organism: Amblyomma americanum (assembly GCF_052857255.1). Classification (NCBI taxonomy): domain Eukaryota; kingdom Metazoa; phylum Arthropoda; class Arachnida; order Ixodida; family Ixodidae; genus Amblyomma; species Amblyomma americanum. Next base: position 271,543,155 of record NC_135497.1, read on the forward strand.
TGTTAACAATTCCTCACCAAAATCTGTGTACCCACCCCTTATATAATACCCCTCGTAGGTCTTTAAAGGTAATAAAATGAAATGAAACTGAGTGTGAGTAAAACACCAAGAGAGAAACATAATAAAGAAAAGGAAACTTACTGGGTCAGAAGGTGCATCAGTCAAGGCACTGAAGAAATTGTACATGATTCCATGAGCTCGTAGATGCATCCGGAATGCTGGGACCATGCACTTAGAAGCCAAGCCAACGACACTGCGCAAAGAACAACCACAAAAGAAATAAAAAAAAAATGCAGTTGTAAACATGACAAGTTTGCAGTCGAACAGCAATGAAAGCTACTTATTAAATGAAATCTGCAGAAAACTATTGTAGAACATGTGTGCAAACTATGCAGTGTAGTAATCACTACAAGCTAAAATCTAGGCAAACACACAATTTTTCCCTCGTGTCTATGATACTTTTTTTTTTCCAACCACAACCCCTATACTCTTTTAACACTCGTTTTCATGAGGCAGATGAAGATCGAAAAGGGCGATTCCAAAGTGAGAGACTGAGACATGGCTATCAACCAGATGTTTTATCGGAATCACTGTATTAAGTGCTACCCAAGCTAACTACTCCCTGATCCAAAGACCTTGCGCGTTCAAAATCGCCGTGGGGATATTGAATGTTTTTGCACTATACAAATAAAGGCAGGCCAGTCTTGCCCAGATGAGGGAGTGTTTCGTAGGAGATTGATTACATATGCACCGAAATACTTGTAATTGATTAGAAAAAATTTCTTAATGGTAAGCTTTTTTCCAGTGGAACCCATGATTTCTATGCTGTTTATTAAATAGCGAGCAAAAAAGGACACTTTATGTCCGACAAGACGAACTGTTTTAGTAAATTGTCTGCAGCTGCAATAAATGACCCGCAAAAAAAAAATCTACGGAACATTGCTTAATTACTTGATTTGCACCCGAATTCCAGGACGAACAATATCACTAGATTTTTACCCCCTGAATTATGCAAAAAAAACAACCCAAAAACGAACGGCCCTACATAATAAAGGGCCCCTGAGCAGGCATAGAAAACAAAAATAACTAGTGCAGCAGACTGCATGGTTACAGTCGTTTTTGCAAAGCATTATAGCCACATACAGCACCAAAGACTGTGAAAACTGAAACAAAAGTCCACTCCCTCTTCCTCTCAACACGGCAATCTCCTTTCTTTCACCAGTGATGAACAGGGTACATACACGCTGCATAAATGATGCAGAGAATTTCACTGCCTAATAATCCTGATCAGTGAAGAAGTAAAAACTAAGTTCACTTTCTAGTCCCTTCAAACTTCTCTGAGGCCTGTGTGCTATGTCGCATTTTTATTTTGTTTGCCTCTGTGTCACAGTTTTATCACGAACTTAATCGCACAGTCTCTGCAAAAAGCACAAGCATAGCAACATTCTAAAACTGCTCCTCATGTGTTACTACACTCAACAACACCGTTGTGACAATTGCATTAAACACAGCATGACACCTAACACTTTATTGTGATCTTCCCCATCCAGGCAGCAGCAGGTGTCAGCGCTCACCTGCCACGACACAGATGAGGCACAGAGCATAGACTTGGAAGTAGCATCGTGCCTTCGTGCCTCTTCCTAGAAGGCAGAGGCGCCTCACTTTGTAGAGGCTAGTCACCCCAATACACAAGTAAAACTTTCTTGGAGAGGGCATGACTAAGAGAAGTGTGACATCTGTAACTTTGCTATTAACGAGTCTTAACATTAAATTTCTTGCAGGAACATATTTCTTGAACAATGCCTCACAGCCATCAGAGTATACAATTTTCAGGGCCCTTTAATGATTTCACCTCAAGTAATCACTAAAAGCTCGTGCCCCCAGATAATTTATTACGAACAGAACTTGTGTTAAGAGCAACCCCTACCATCATGAGCAATTTTTCACATGGCTCACCTGAGACACCTAGCTCCTATTGGGTTGCTAGGCTGCACTCCCTCCAGCAAGTAGTCAATGTCATCGTTGAACTCCTGTGTTTCTCCAGATTCATGGCACTGATATGCCTTTTTCACATTGCGGACTACGGTATACAACTAGAAAAAGAAAAAGGAAACAAATTACAATTTTAACAGTCGTTCAAGTGGCAAGGCAGCAAGCATAAAGTCATCACAGAAACATTTCTGTGGCCTCATGCAACAAATGCTTCAATTCTTTTGTCAGCCTTCCGAACTCCTGCAGCAGCATACATTAGAGGAGATCGCCTCCTCCGCACGCTTGTTGCTTGCCCCATGTCAAAGCAATTTATTCACAAAATGAAATTTCACAGGTGGCCTTACCTTACGTGCCTTACGAGGACACTTTACAGATGTTACAGTGTCTTTCCAAGGCTGTGAAGGAGGGCATAGTTTCTTGGTCAGGGCAGCGTCACCAAACCACTCATCGTCAAATGAACCGAAATGCTTGCTCTGATCTTCTGCAGCCTGCAAACAAAACACCAGGCACATGGTTGTTTCCATTTTTGCTTTCAATATTCATTTACGCCCAAATGATTTTACCACTTGTTTGAAATCATCTATTACTATGCACCATTTGCTGAAAACCTGTTGGGGCCCAGAGACCCTGCGTAGCTGTTTTCTACCGAGCATTCTGCATTTACTTCCTGCACTTCTTGTGTATGAAATGCAGAAATATGAGTTAAACTGATCACTTCCTAAAAACTAAAGAATGTCATTATCATGAGGCAAGTAATTCATCCCATTCCCTAATGATTTGGCCACATAAAATTTGGCATGCACACCTACCCTTTTAACACTTTAGCAAACTTTAAATCTCAAATCATTTAAAGGTGCATGTATTTGATGTTAGCTTTAGTTGTAGCAAAACCTCTACCTTATCGTTTTGGTGCCCACATTTATAGTTTCCAGTTAGTTTATACAGTTATTGGTCTTCATATGTGTTGAGCAACTAAAACAACAAAAGTGGTACACACAAGCGGTGTGAAGATTATGAAAATTAGACAGGATGACAAAAAAAAAAAAATTCTGCCTAGTTTCCTCAGACTTCTATATGCAGCTAATTTCCTGTATAAGGCAGCACCAACAATGGCATATCTCACAAGCTTCACACAGCATGTCTTAAACAAGGGAAAGCAATGCAAATACAACAGCAAAGACCGTGCTTCTATGTGAGGCTGTGCCAAGCACAGTCCACTGCATCTGGTTTAAGCTACAAACCAATCCTCAATTAAATCCGAGAAAAATATCCTTCTGGTTTTATATGAGCAGTTTTCAATAATAATTAACTGTCACTAAAAGCTGCTGCTTCAGCCGTCACCGCCAGTCACACCGTGAAATGCACGCTCCTTGCCGGCGCCCTGTACCACTCTTTACTCGCAATTCTGCGCAATGCATGGCACTTCCACTCCCAGCAGCAAAGCCAGAAAAGGGCAGAGTCCATTTGTCAGGGCTACACTGGCTGGGAATACCACAGGAGGGGGCATGAAAAAAGTGACTGCCTCTTTCCCCCACGCTCCTTCCCTCCGTGAGTACTGGTGCTGTAAGTGCAGCCAAGGAGATGGCAGTAGCTGCTGCTGCTGCATCACCAAAGCTATAACGTGCTCTTCTTAGTGGACCACGTTTCTTGTGCTGCTGTGCCACTGCACAGGGACGCTATGTTTTAATTATGCACTACGTTTTTATTGCACAGAAGAACTCTGTAAAAGGCTCCCAATTTTCGCAGTGCATGGTTAGCACACCCTGCAAATTTCAGTACTTGAAATAGTGAAATTCCATTTACTACAATTTTTGTTTCTGCTTCTTTTTTCCTGTGCTGTCTAGATAGAGATTGCAATGGCAGAACCCTGTGTGCTTCAGATTAGACATGGAGCCTGGCAGAAACAAGGATGGATACACTTTTTGTTTCTGCTTCTTTTTTCCTGTGCTGTCTAGATAGAGCATGCAATGGCAGAACCCTGCGTGTGTCAGATTGGACATGGAGCCTGACAGAAACAAGGATGGGGAGGCAATTTTAAACCTTTTCATGGTAGAACAATTCACTGCAATCTTTTGAGGGCAAGAACCAGAAAGGCACAACATGCTCGGCTAAAACCCGTGTTAGGCCCACCCAGCCTTTGGTACACCACTGCACAATTTCAGCCAATTTAAAGCACTCGCTGCAGCATGATGCAGAAAATAATTTTTATATCAATGTGGCCCAACTGACGAAGCTGTACCACTCTTGTATATAAGAAATGAATGGATTTCTACACACAAATAAGCGCATACTGTACTAATTGTTATTAATATAGCTAATTACACGCAGCACTTGCAACACATGGTACCATTTTTACTGCACGCTTTTTTTTATAAAACCCTGAGTTTTTTTTCAGCTCGTTATGCAACACTGCTAGTATCATATGCTATATTTATTAAAACACTTACCACCTACACATATCCAACTAAACGGTTTATGGTTTACTGTTTAAGGGGGTTTAACGTCCTAAAGTGACTCAGGCTATAAGGGATGCCCTAGTGAAGGGCTCTGGAAATTTTGACCACCTGGGGCTCTTTAACGTGTAATGACATCGTACAGTACACAGGCCTCTAGAATTTCGCCTCCATCGAAATTCGACTGCTGCGGCAGAGATCGAACCCGCGTCTTTCGGGTCAGTAGCCGAGCGACATAACCACTCAGTCACTGAAGCGGCTACATATCCAACTAAAGCTCACTGAAATCGCCACACTGATGTCAGCATCCCAGACCAACCAATTTAAAGCAAGCAAGAAACACACACTATGGCACTATAACACACAAACTATAGTGCACACTATAACTTGATGCTTTAAAGTACTAAGCTCCCCATTCAGCTAGGGACACTATAGCAAGTACAGGTGCAAACAATATAATGGAAAATTTTTAGTTCACACTCAATGACAAATACCAAACAAGGAAAAAAATACTACTGGCCATTCATTCTAAGAATCACTACCTGAAAAAAAAAAAAAGATGTGCACAAGAGAGAGCAATCATTAGTTGCCTAAAAGCCATGCATTCCCATTTCATATTGCATGAACCTGATTGCAAAGATACCACAGAAAAAATTATTACACAATGGAAAACATACAAACCATGCAAAAGCTAAAAACGGCCAGGACTGATTACCTCTGTGTCCACAAGCTCTTCATCAACATCAGGGGTCTGCCAGTGTCGCATCTTGTAAACGGCCTTAGGCTGCAAAGAGAAAAATATACACACAGACAATATGTAAATCTGCTACACATTATAAAAGCTAATGTTTTTTTTGTATTTTGAAACCTTCCTATTTATTCCTTCTCCTAATTCAAAAAAGGAGACAATAATCTGCTCTGACCAAATTAACCCTCAGTATAAACATAAGGTGTCCCACTATGCCATTATGACATCAACCACACAAAAAGAAACCTGCCCCCGGTATATGCCCAGAGACTTCGCTCTGCAACTCAACGAAAAAAAGTCGCCATTGACCGCCTCCCCACAGTGCGACAACGTGACTCACAGCCTTACCCCCCCCCCCCCCCCCCCCTTCCTCACGCCTTTCTCATCACAGCTTTCGTTCCTTCGGCCCCCTCCTCCATTCCATACTTAAAGACGCTACCTACTGCCTTCAGTCTCCCCTGAATAAGGAGCCAAACTGGCTTCAAAACGCTCGTGGTGTTCGTCTCTCGTCTCTTGTGTCCTCGTCTTTTGCTGCGCTACAGTGTACTGGGTTTAAAATTAGTATTTTGGTTGGAGATGTGCAGTTTGTTATAAGTATGGCCCACACATGCATACCATACCAACATTCCTGATCCTTTTATACAGCCCTTGGAAGACACTAGCAATTATTTTGAAGCGAAAAGCTTCAATACGCTAGTCAACACCACCCTTTGCGGGAGCCATGACATGTGGCCAGCGCTGACTCGGTCACCTGCCACACATGTTTCTCTCTCGCTCGCTCCCTAGTCACTACTGCAGACGCACCACTTGTAGCATGGAGCCACAGGTGTTCCACCGTGCCTTTCCTCAAAATACAACTTTCAATTTTCAGTTTTCTCTTTCTTCTTTCCCTCCCTCCTTTATCCCTTCCTTTACAGTGCAATTCGGGTGTCCACCGAGATATGTGAGATGGTTACTGTGCCATTTCCTTTCCTCAAAAACCAAACAAAACAAGTGAGCGGACTGCGCTGTCAACTTTGCAAAGGCCATTCATTTTCATGAAAGGAAAGGCGCACAACCGGCTCTGTGGGCCAGTGGAGACCACTGCCACATGTATCAAAGCAGGAATGAGGCTTCCGCATATCCAGGGAGCCAGTTATGGGCCCTTCCTTTCCTCAAAGCCATCGCCGTCTAGAACATTGTCAACGCCAACGAACACAGTGAACGCCGACATCTTTCGCTTTGTATATCCTGGATTAGCTGAGCTAATCCACGTTAACTTTTTCCATCCAAGTTTAGTCAGCATTGCTCAGCTGTGGCCAAGGTCACCAAGGGTTTTCAACTTTATATATTCCAATGAATCAACTGTTACACAATCCTGGATACCACAACAGCTTATTTTCAACAGGTGATAGCATCGATGTTCATTGCCAAACAACTCTGCTTTTGCCCAGTTTTCAATGCAAGCATTAGAAAATACAACCACAAAGTAGGACAAGACAAGACGGTTGGAGGAGGGAAATGCTCTTGGCTGCATTATGGCCAAGTCTGGACCGTAGGGTTCCTCAAAATTATTTAGAGGAAAAAGTGGCACTATCATTTACTTGAGTTCTTTAAACAGCACTTCTTCCACCACATGAATGCCAGGAAGACTAGGTTTGTATTGGCTAGCACTGGGTCAAAAATGTGGATTCTGCCTCGAAATTGGTGGCTGGACAGCAATGCTCTCCCTATGTGTGCAGATTAAATTATTTCAATAGTGTGTTTTTCACTATAATAAATTTAAAGCAAGTGCAGGTTTGGTGTTAGGTTGGTATGGAAATTTTCACAGCATTTCTTCGAGGTTTGCCACGATGAGAGTTGCACTGTTAAAGGTGCACTATAGAGGAATCTGAACCCGTCTTTTTTACAGCGGGAACTCTACCTACACGTTCCGGGCATTCTTAGAAACTTCGAATTATTGTGCTGTGCGGCCGATTTCCCTAATTATACCGAGTTAAACGTCCCTGCTCCCGCCTTTTTTTTTTTAACTGAGCGCGGTAGGTAGGAGGAGTCAACCAACGAATGAACAAGTCCCATGGCGGCTTGCCGCTCTGCCATCGGCGGAGTATTCCAATATTCCAATATCTCACGCATAATTTGAAAGAAGAAAACACGCAATAAAAATCTATGTTTCATCGTCGATGAAATTATTACGATATCACACTACTAACACAGACTGAACAAGCGCAGGAAAGTGGAATGGTATCAGGCTGGTTATCCTTTCACTTCTGACATTTCTTAGCGAGAGGGATACCGAGTTGGGTAAAGCTGCTGCCAAAAGAAAATGAACAATAAATATAACGGGCCATGCACCACAACCACACATAAGAACTACTCATTTCACACACAAGAACTAAGTTTCAAATTCACGATTAGATAGAAAAGCAAGAAAAAGATTACCTTTTCAGTTTAAACCATTGTTATAGTTACCTAATAACTAATTCAAAATAGGCTTTGAGCACTGTTATTTTCAATGAAATGAAATGATTACTTTCAACTAAGTTTATGGTTACTTGCACAGAGTTAGGTTCAGGTCTAGGTGCAGTAAAAGTTCTTTCACTTCTAAGTGCACATTTTCATTTCATTTCACCAGCCCGCTATTGGCGATTTAACATAATCAGCGGCTTGCGGGAACATTCAAAATGTACAATCTGCCACCTGATGTTCTAAGGCTGAAATATTAAACAGCATTCATCAGTATCAGATATCACTGACTACAAATAAATGTCTGCAGGCTAGAATACCTGCTTCAAATCCCACATATTTGTTAATCCTGAGATAACAGACTATGAAGCGTACCACTTTTATACGGTCATGAAGAGCTACTGAGTTTCTACAGCTTGCTCACGCCTAACCCTGCACTAGTCTTCGTTTCAGTCTTGGTGTTTACATCAAAAACAAGGCAGAAAAGAGAAATACTCTTTAGGACTCTACCCCGCTGCATGTAAAACTTGTTCTTTGGTCCCCTGGCCTTGGCTGCACTGCCAAAGAAAGTTGTCCCCGAATGCAGTAGAATCAGGACATTTTCATATTTTTCCAATTTATGTGTAAACATTCTACAGACAACCAGATAGCAGACGTTGCTAAAGATACGTAGTTAAGAAGAACTTCTTGTTGGGCGAGTTGGTGCATACTGTTTAGGCGATTGTAGGCGAAAGATACGTACACACTAACTTAGCTATAACCAAGCTCGAATGTTCCCATGCAACTTCATATCATTATTAAAAATACAATACTTATGAAGTTGCTGAGCAGGTTCACAATGTCACAAGGCATTATTTGTTAAAGGAGCACTAAAAATGATTTCATACATCGTTCATTTGTTTCCAGAAAAAGCAAGTCTCCAGACCACAATGACATTTAACAAGTTTGGCCTCGCTTCCTTCCTGACAAAAATACCTTCAATGAGGCCACTGGATATCTCTAAATCTCAAGTACACCTAGGGTGCCATCAGTGATGCAATCGTAACAGCCTTAAACCTTAAAGGCGCTATGTACACAGTTGTGACCAAAGCGGACTCGCAACTTTTTTCTGAGAGTGTGCTACACCTAGCAGTAATTTTTTTCTCGTAGGTGAATTCAGAATCCTTCACGTAGTAAAAATATGGTGGTTTTTCATGGCACCTAGCGAGCACACGAAACAATGCTTCAGAAAACAGTGTGCTTGGTAGCGCATCCTGTGCCATTTTCATGCATAAAGATTTGATCACCAGTAACGAACCCCTTTTTGCAAAGTCGCCGTCAAGTGTTGTAATTTTCACCTCGCCTGTGCCCCTATAGATGATTTCAGTTTTGATGCCTGGTCGCCACCATCTTACTTTGCTGGTGGCACCCCAAATAAGCCGAGCCTAAAAGCCAGCACCGGCACCATCTTGGGATGTGCATACGAAGGTGATGCAGCGGCTACTGGTGCTTGCGAACACCACCCGGCAGCTTGGTGTTTTCCGGTGTTCCTGAACTGAGAATATGGCTGATTTTGTTAGAGTGAGCCAACAAACCACATAATCCGAGTAAGAGATCATCAGTGCTGCACGGCGGAAGCAGTTGTAAGCAGCAGTAGTGGCCAGAGCGACGGCGAAGGGCAACCTTCTCTGCTCTCTGCTTGCTACGAGACAGTCTATGTTTTTTACGGTCTCTGCTTGTGACCGAGACGTCTATATATTATGTTTTGTGAAGCCCATATTTTGAGTGATGGATTGTAACTGTAATTGCAACTGCAAACATAAGCGTACAGCAAAGGAACTACATGCACAGCTACTTACCATGCGATGCTGGTGTACTATGGCTCACTGCAGTACACTTGCATTGCATATGATCATCGCGCAGTGCAGCCTGTTTCGTGTATGTATTCCCGACGGTGCCTGTCACGACTTAAAAGTTACCTACCTATATCATAGCGCATGAAAGAAATTGAAGTTAAGGTCAAGTCACATGCATATCGTTTACTGTTGTTTTTGAGGTTTTCCGCCCTGTTCCAGAAGAAGTAAAATCATACATCGTGCCTTCTACCTCCAGGGCTATACCATGGCATTAGGCTGCTGATTTGCCTCGTCCATCTCAGGGTATTGAATGTGCACTGACAGGCATTTTTGCATCTCGTCCCGATCGAGGTTGGTGATCGCGCTGAGCGGTAGCTGCAGAAAGTGCCCCATTTAACGGACGTTGGTGAGAAATGAGCACTGGGACTGGGTACCGAAGTCAAGTTACGAACCTTTGAGTGTACTATGGGGATGATCACTAGTGCCACGATGTTGCATTTCTACTTTTGTCTAGAGTTATTGCTGATTCATTGCACGATCCTCTTTAATTACTTTTATTTTAATGGCTCATCATACGCACATCTGCTGGAAGTTGTCGAATTGGTGGATAACATCAAGGAGTGGCCAGAAATTTGCAGTGCCCATATTGTGCCCATATTACTATTGCAATGTACAGAGTACAAAATTGCAGACCTGCCCACAATGCATTAAAGACTTTCCTGTTTACGCAAGACGTCTACTGGCAATTTACTTCCAAGTCGGCAAGAAAGCGATGCAACAGAAACATGTCGCAACCGCACTGGGACTGTCTCTGCATCCTTTCCGAATGCATTCTTCTCGATCCGCTTCCAATTTCTTTATTTGCGTAGTACACGACCATGCAGTGCTGTCCTGACATCCTTGCAACCGTGAACACCATTGATAAAGGAATACAAATCTTTAAAACGGCAAAAGTTGACAAAAAAGGCTGCTCTGCAATGCATAAAGCATGTGACTGCACAGCCCAATCTAGACTGGCAACAGTGGACCGGCGGAAACGGAAATGGCGGTTGAAGCCAGAAGCATGGGGTTATAGAGTATTTTCCTCCTCCCTATCTTGCCTTCAGTAAAATGATGTATAGTGGCACGCGGGGGAGCATGCCATAATTGTGCGATGTGTATGTCACAGCGTCTAGCCTCATGCCAGCTCAGTTCTCCTCTCAATTTTGCAGCATTTGGAGGTGTGTAACGTCAACTACCATTTCTTCTACCTTGTTTGGCAATGGCAAAGATGCCGCGGCAGCAGTCCGTTGCACTCGGCAACCACAACCGCAATGGCTTTGGCGGCGGCTCCAATGCAAGGAACCGCATCCCTCTGAACAACACCAGCACAAGAAGCTAAAACTCGATTCTGTCATATTTGTTGCATCATGTTGTATGGTCTCCTGTCAATTTTCTTTTTGAATTCCTAGCGCCATGTGCATCTTCAAAGCAGATACACGAAGGAAGCCAACAGTCACCGAAACCAAAAAATATAGAGGATTTTTTTTTAATTTGTGGTGTTCATCAATGGGAGATTAATAGTGTAATTATTTTATTGCTTAAAGATAATTTATTAGAAAGCAGAAAAAAAACAGCCGAATGCTAGCTGGGATCCGAACCCACAACCTCCGAATTGAGAGTCCGGTACTCTACCAACTAAGCTATAGAGACAGATGTCTAATCTTCTGCTTTCGGGGGGTATTTATGTGCAGTGTAACTGAATCCTGAGAGTGTTCCCCACTGTCTCTCTCATCCAAAGTGGCGGACGTAATACAGGATATACTACGGTGTATCTCAATAACAATATAAATAGCATAGCTCTGCATGACAGGTCTTCGGCTACAGGTCCATTTTAATTGTAAACAAAAAAATATTGAGAAAAAGTGTCTTAATTACCCATAATATACGAGATATACTGAAACTACCGTAAAACCGGAATATAGGTCGAACTTTTTTTCAAAAAACCATGGCGAAAAGTCGACCCCCCATCTTAAAAACCGGTCATTGGCAGAAAAACAACGAAGTCTTGCAACAATGGGTGGCTGAAGTCAACAGCCGCCATCACCATCGCCATCAGCAGCAGTGCGGCATGGCGCCGTTGTCACCGCCATTTTGCGTGTCCGTCGTTGCAAAGCTATTTTGTTAAAAGGCTGCTTTTTCACATTTTGTTTCAAAATGAGCGGAAGCCGGCAGCAATTCACCGTCGCCTTCAAGAAAAACGCGGTTGAGTACGCGGAAGCTCACAGCAATCTGGCGGCAAGGCGCGAATTTGGAGTATCCGAAAAGAGCATTCAGTACTGGCGGAGGCAGAAGCTGTGTATTACAACTTGCAGCAACCAGAAGAAAACATCATTTGTTTCAAAATGAGCGGAAGCCGACGCCAATTCAACGTCGCCTTCAAGAAAAACGCGATTAAGTATGCGGAAGCTCACAGCAACCTGGCAGCAAGGCGCGAATTTGGAGTATCCGGAAAGAGCATTCAGCAGTGGCAGAGGCAGAATCTGTGTATTACAACTTGCAGCAACCAGAAGAAAACACCATTTCGTGAGCGGACCGCAGCGTATCCAGAATCGGAAGGAAAGGTTGCGCTACGTGCAAGATCGCTGCCTGTGACTGCCGAATGCATCCGTGTGAATGCGGTACAACTTGCAGCAACCAGAAGAAAACATCATTTCGTGGGCGGACCACAGCGTATCCAGAATTGGAAGGAAAGGTTGCGCTGCGTGCAAGGTCGCTGCCTGTGACTGCCGAATGCATCCGCGTGAATGTGGTAGAGATCGCGCGTGCCTCTAGACTCACGAGGGCGCAATTCAAGGGCTCGTCATCTTGGGTGCGGCGATTCATGAAGAGGAAGGGCTTTGCTCTATGGCGCCGTACTTCTGTGTGCCAGAAACAAACACACGGGTCGATGGGCGTGCGATACTGTTAAAGAATTGGCCGGGTGTACATACGAGCAGCATTTAAGTGAAAATAAATACAGTCACCATTGTGCGACCTATTGAGTCGCATCTGTTTCAAGATAGGGATGTCTGTCTTTCGGTACTTTTTCCATCGAAAAAGATCTTTTCATTTTTTAGAATTGCTTAGTTAGGGGGTCAACCTATATTCTGGTCCGACCTATAGTCCGGTTTCTACGGTAGTCATATTTTTGAAAACATAATACACATGCACACCTAAATCTATAATAATAAAAATTTTCCTTTTAAGACCCACATCTCCCCATAACTTTGCTTAGTCATGCTCACTTGATGAGAAGCATAAGCTGCTGCATGGGAAAGCATAACACCACACAAGCAGCCCATGGAAGTGTCTACGGGGCAGACGGGTCCTAATTTTGCGCTTCATAAACAAATGCGATTCCCAAGCACGCCCGATAGTTTGAATTGTGTGTAATATGGCTGTGCACCTGTGCAGCCATACTTGAAGCTCTATTCAGTGTCCCTTTAAATGTTGCATTCTGTGCACTGTAATTTCTACCATGTGCAACCAGAGGCATGTGACATATTGCACACACCATTGCACACTGCTGACACTACCATGCTCGTTGCCTTGACATATGCAGTTAAAACATAGCATGTATGTGCCCATGCCAATTAGGAGCCATTTACGTCTACCTTTAGAACAGAGCAATACAATGCAGAGAACTAGATGGATAAGTCTGCATTAAAAGCTGCAGCCAGCACAGAGCAGCTTACTTTCATTGAACATTTGAGAATGCCAAGCCTAAGTTTGCTAGTCACACGCCACCTGAACAAAATGCACGTCAAAAGCATTTCATCCAAGAACAAAGTACTTTTAAGCAGCAATCCACGTGAAAATAGAGCTGCTCAGCCATTTCATAATTTCAACCTTAATCAGCAAAAGCCAAGACTTGCCCTTGAAGCTCATCAACAAACTTCTTTGGCAGCTTTGACATTATGCATGCGTGTTCTTTTTGGCTGCATATTGACCAAACAATTTGATTAAACATGGCACAAGACATACTTGAGTTATATGCTGCATTACATTTTTTCATCTGAAGCATGCAAAAACAAGAACAGAAGCTGCATGTGCACTTTGTACAAGACATTACAATATAGAAAGGGTTTAATTCGCATGAAATGGTGCTGCATGTTGGCAAATTGTATTTGGAACTTTCACCTTGAAATATGCATCCACAACATAGACTATACTTTACTTTTGACCAAAACTTATCACATTCTGACAAAAAACAAAAACAAGCTGGTAACGATAATGTTCAGCACAGTTTAACAATATTCAAGATTCAGTTTCACCAAATGGATACTTATGCCACAATTCATATTTATTTCAAGTCCTGTATTTGCATGTGCTTGGTAATCACAAATACATCGTGGTGCAATGCTGCAGAAGAATTAACACCTGCGTGCTGCTGACACCTCACTATGAAAGCAATGGCACTGCATGTCCTGTGGGCTCACAAGACAGGCAGCTCCTACTGCTCTAATATTGTTGACCTGGACAATGGCCAAATGTCAAAACAGCATCCATGTCAGCTTTAAATTATAAAAAGCTATTTACCTTTTTCGGGCTTTGAAATATCTTTTTGCTCTTGAATATAGACCTTGAAGATGAGGCTTTTGGTTCCGAAGGTTGGGTAACATCCTCCTGTGAGCTTGGCGCTGAGTTCTGTGATCCAGATGGTGAATCCTGGGAATATGTGGCAGAGGCCCGAGAGGTCTCACCAGAAACCACACAACAGGGCTCAGGGTCCCGAGAGCTGGAGAGTGACGAGTTTGAGGTCACTGCATCAGCGTCCTGCCAGGCTGCTAGCGGTTTGTCACTCCTCCCGGTATTCACAGGCGCTGAGTTGTCAAACGGTACCTCACTGGAGCTTGCTGCCTCTCCACTGCCCATCACACAGGAAGTCACACCCAGGTTTGTACTAGGCACCATCAGCACCAAACCAGATAGCATGGCGTCAGTAACATTCACCGCTGAAGCAGTTCTCTTCACAGGGATCACCATCCCCGGTGTCTCGACAGAGCCACCTTGGTTCCTTTTCCGAGAGTACGTTCGAATGGCTGGTGGTGCACGGAATGAGCTCTTGTCATTGCCACCACAGGGCTCACTGCCCTTAGCAGGCTCCTCAATGACAAATGCAGAAGAGGAAGGTGGAGGTAGTTCTTGTAAGGCAGGAGGTGCAGCAACTGTTACAGAAGCAGCAGCCAAAGCAGCAGTGGCCAAAGGGACAGCAGTTAAAGGTGTAGCAGACAGAGGCGAACCAGCTAAAGGAACAGCAGTCAAAGGTATAGAAGCTGAAGGAGCAACAGTCAGTGAAGCAGAGGTCAGCAAACCAGCAGTGGGAAGTGCAGCATTTGTAGAAGCAGTAACAGAATGTGAATGATCCCTTGAGAGTGCTGCTGCACGACTGCTTTTTTCCAGCTTTACACATCGAAAGTCAACATTATCGTCAGGGCCCCAGCTGATGCCAACTTTAGAAGCAGGTTCATTCTTCTCTCTAGACTTGCTTGCACGCACGTTGGAACTGGTCGATGCTCGCAATTTGTCAAATTGTTCCACTGCCCGTGCTGATGTTTGAGAAGCCAGAGATGATGCACAAGTGTCATTACGGCTCTTGAAGAACTTTTTGGGCTTTGGAGGCAGCGGCTGCTTGCTTGTCTGTGCAGTCTCCTGTACTGTGCTGTGTACATGCGAAAGTGCACCTTTGGTGCTGCGAGACGTGTCATCACGGTCGCTGTCAAAGCTGAATGGGTCATCATCAAACGAAGATCGTACAGCTGTCAAGTCCGATGCTGCTGGTCCATCATTTGCTCCATCAGGCTGGCCATTAGCCTAAATGATAAGAATCAGAAAAGAACTTTGTCCGTAAAAACTGAGTCAATGCCACTTTCCCATCTATCAGTATTAATAAAAACAGAGGTCAAACATTCTATATTGTTTACTGGAGAAGGCAATATAATAAAACCACTGCCTGTGTGAGACCTACAAGCATTGTTAATTATCATTCACTCAACCTTGATACTTAAAACCACAAAACTTAAGATGCCCCAAAGGCATCTAAGAGCAAAACAAGGAAACATTACCATTATGCACTCCTATAAACTCACCACATACGTAACAGATGATGTTGCAAATTCCCTTTTTAAGCACTGCTTCATCAAAAAAAAAAAAGAAATTCACAGCCCGGGACTTCTAGAGCAACAGCAGCATTCTTCACAAAACTCTCACTGAACACTTTAGAACACTTAAGAATAAGCTATACTAATTCAAAATGCAACCTGCAGCTGTACACTTGCACCACAGGCAATGTTCATGGCATTTTCAATATAATCAGATACTATCAGAGCCGGTTTCGCACGCCTGGATTTATTGTCTACAAATGCAACGAATATTCTTATTTCATCGCTAGACAAGATTTATTTTGAAGGCTGGCAATCAGTAAAAGAATGACACAAACACAAAACTGAGCCTTCTACGATGCACACTGGTGCTACATGACACAGTTTTTACCTGTGCAGAAATGGAAATTCATTGAAATGACACAACTAGACTACCACTAAAAAATCATTACAATCAACAAAAAAATCTTTGCAGCTTTTATGTACAATGCAGGATATCTGTGGGCAGTATATGAAGACTTATGGCTGGTTCACGTGCAAGCAACTGAGCGATTGAGCGGCGCGTCGCAGCGAAATTTTCCAACTTATTGGAAGCTCGCCGCTCATTGCCGCGACGACTCAAAACAGGTTTTTCCACCGCCGTGGCAGGATTCGCAAGCATTTTCGCTTGCATGTGAAACAGGCTTCACTCAGAAGTCATGTTCTCAGTATGCAGGTTAATAATGTGAACAAAAAACATCCTGAACATGTGCTCTGCAAGTGATATTGTAAGATTATGCACAAAAATTTGGTTAAAGTCAAAGTAAATAACGAATGATGCAAAAAAAAAATGACAAACTTGGAGTACAATTTTATAACATTGTACTATTCTGAGTATGTATGAGCATGACTTCGTTACTACATAAGTGAAATGATGCAACAGAATTTAAAGTGACAGTTAATTCCATAGTTTGGTAGCCATGCAGGAAAATAACCGCAATCTGCTGTTTCTTCTGATGAACTCGAAGTGCGGTGGATAACATTATATAAAGTGACCATGCTGACTGACTTATAAGTGGCACTGAACGATGAGATAAAAAAATTATTTGCGAGTCAGCAGAGTAAATAAGATATATGGGCAGGAGATGAAAATGAAGCTCAGTGAAACCCTAAAACCTTGGAGAACCTACCTGAGGTGCTTTGCGAAGGGATGTGAATGAAGTCATGCCCCACCGGTGTACTGCTGCCACAGACATTTTGGCCGAGCTGGTCTTGCTGTCCCCCTTGTCAAGAATGATTTGGTCCAGCGAAGGTGCCAGGCGGCAGTTGTGCTTACGGCCATAAGTCTTTGCCCCAAACTTCGACATGATGTGGACCTGTAGAAGTGAAATCCATTATGAGAGGTGTGTCTCACTACACATTTCAGACCTCAAATCAAGATGCTAAAGAGAAAAATGAAGACCCCATAAAAGAAACTGATTCTGTTGAAAATTCACAAAAGTCTGGCCACAATAACACTCAATGATGTGCTCAAAACAACACGGAACTGAAAAGCAGGGAGAGTGATCTTTCCATTGGTCCTTGATGCTGACCATTATACATTCATGCAAGCAGATACATACAGGCACCACACAGCTATGGCACAATCCACTCTTGGACAAGTGTAAGCAATGAAACCCCAAAATATGTATTGCAAGACTGTTATTCACTGCCATAAATTTTCCACAGTCTATTCAAGCTACATTTGTCAGCCACAAGAACTGCACAATGAGTGAACAAGCTGCAGCAGAATAAGTTTACTACTTTTTAAGCATGCTGCGAATCAGGTGTGACTTCAACATGAAGCTTACATTTCCACTAATTATGAAGGCATAACGACAGATAAGCAATATGTCAATTTACATGAATACGAAGTGAGGAGCTACTCTGTGCACTTAATAAGGCCTTAAGTGACCGTCAGCCCACACCTTGGCCTGCCAGTTAGCCTCTGACAGTCACGTCGCCGTCACCGTCCGCCGAAAGTGAACGCGATTGAGTTGAGTTCAAATATAGATCAGGCAACTCTTGGCGGACAACCGCAGTCACTTTCGATAGAACGGAAGCAGCCTGAATCACGCGTATGGACTGTGAAAGATCGTCTCGAGCGGTGGTCTGAATAACCTCTCGAATTGACTGTTGCCTCTTCAAAGTACCCGTTGAACCAGTGACGGTCAACCGGCCTGCGTCACTTTGCACAACGCAACGGAAAGAACGGTGTCAAATTCTTCACCACTTTTGGAATTAACAAATATTATGGCCACTCCACGAGATGTGCCACTTCAAGCAAATTTGCACAGCGTTCAATGCAGCTAGCACAATCTCGCACATATGTGAAAACACGCGACAAACACCAACACAAGGCCGCAGCAGACGAAAGTTTCTGCACTTTTGCACTCGATTTGGCTGCTGCACCGACAGCACTAGTGTCGGGCTACACTTGCGCCGCAAGAACTGGCACTACACTGACATGGCACTTTTGTGAACTAGTGTAGATGACCTCTTGTCTCGTCAAAAAGAACATTTTCTGTACATAAATGCCATAAAATTTCCTGACACCTTTAAAAACAAAGCATGCAGTGTACAAAATCTCAGGGTAGAAAATAATCAAAACAATCATGGTACTTGATACAAGTTTTTTAATACTCAACTATCTGCCACTGCCTGAACAGAACTACTACAATGTGCTTATGCGAGCCATTAATGAAAGTCTAATGCAACCCAGTGAACCTGCGACAGCAAGCACATTGTATGATTTTCTTTCCTTAAAATCCAGACAGGTAGACATAATGTTGTCAAAGACTCATCCTGGGTCCATAGTGCTACTAACGACTCAAACTGGGCTAGGATGCACTAAACGTGTAAGAAAATAATTGCTTTTCAAGCCCAGCACAGCTTAGGCAGAGCCCATTGCTTGGCTGCCCCACCAGCCAGTGAGAGGAGGAAAGAACCCCTCCCCAGCGCTTAGCTGCTTTCCTCCGTGCCAAAGAGCAGAGTCTATAAATATCTCAACCTCGCAACTTAAGACAGAACGGTCATGTGGATCAAATGCAATCCACATAAGGTCTAGCCTGTAAGACCCTAATTATAACTAATGACCCTAAAATAAAATTGTGCGCCATTTCTATGCACCAAAAAATCACCTCAAACCAGAGTTCAGCAAATAGTGCCCTAGTTCATTTTTAATAACTGGTATCTGGCGGCCTATCCCAACCTCCACGCCAGGAGTGGGATCAAGTATTAAATGCACAGGTACACACCACAACACTAGCACATTACGAAGAATTCAGAGCTTGACAAAAATAGTTTTGCATTAAAATAACTACAAACCCTACACTGCTCTTTTCCATGACTTCCACTCATCAGTACTTGTGTCATCGAAGTTCCCATAACCCATTATTTGTCATTTTAGCTGCCACTAGACAAGAAAAATTCAAGGTGCCCCTGCAACTCTTCAGGTCACCATTGGTGCATGCTGGTGCCCTCTTCTGCTATTATGAAATTACCATTGCAAGACTTTTTTAAAGCGAAAGCTTTACTGGCCACGAACTTGCGATTTCGCTTTGGCGGTGCTCCGAGGAAGCACAGAGACAGACCTTGAGCCGTTGCCTAGCAACCGCCGCAGCTGGGCGGACGCCACACGCTCGTCGCGCCATCTGGCATGACTCGCACCACGCGCCTCACGTAGAGCCGCCCTCACCCTGACCAGCCCTTACACGCTTAACCGCTAACCAACGTATTCGGCGGTGGCATCTATGGGAGCCACTGAAACCCCCGCACACGCACAAAATAAAAAAAAAAACCTGTGCCGAGGCTGGCAATCGAACCAGGGCCTTTGGTGTTTGAGGCGGAGACGCTACCACTCCGCCACGACGGCTCAATGTTTAATCATGAATAAAGGCACATCTAGTGAATGCACGTGTTTCATATATTAACTCTTCCGATCCAGAAGGCACCGCGCTTTTGCTACGTATATCTTGGCCTAACAGCGCTAGGCCAGCAGCAATTTTTTTCAATTGTTTCTACACTACTCTCTTCTAGATCTAACAGATGCATCCCCTCCTAATCTGATTTTTCAATACCTACAAGAAGAGGAAATAGCATGCAATATGGATAACAGTCAATGGATATTCCACCAGGGTAACAAGACGGGTACCAAGGAAAGGGCAACTTAACCAGGGGTTGCAGAGGGACAGGGAGTGAGATGAGTTCCCGAATTTACTTGCATAAGGCAACCAGAACTGGTGCAGAATGCGGCTAACTGCAGACTGAAGAAGAGGCTTCTCTCCTGCAGTGGACTTAACCTGGTTGATGATGATGATGATACTCAGACAATTCAGAACTTTTCAGCAAATTTTTACCATGTCTACAATGATCACTGACATCATTTATGGTCTTCTCATATGTGCCACACACAGTGACCAGAATCAGTTTCTACAAGTGCAAGCATGTAACAAGGAGTGATGGCTGTTCCTTAAGCACTATGTGACTATACTTGTTAGCTTGTGATGGTACGGTTAAGTATTTGTAATGACATCACACAACACTTCTGTATGTTATAAGGCAAGGGTCCTGCAGTATTTCTAGCCTTGGGGGAACCCCACTGGAATCCAAAAGGTGCCGAGGAACCTTGCATGTCTTAGCTTCCATCCTTTCCTGCCTAACGTGCAAGCAAAATGAGCACGCAGAAGCACGGCCTTTAAAAAAAATAGCGAAATTCAGTGATAATCACTGGCTGTAGAATGGAGCTGCCTGGTATGAGCAATTAATGTACAGTCAGTCCCAAAATGAAGTGGGTAAAAGGAAAGATTGGGGTTGAGGCATGCATGGATAAGGTGCTTGGGGAACTAAAAAAAGTGCTCCAAGAGACCCAGCTTGAGAACCCCTGTGGTAAGGGCATGCTGCATGCAATGAAAAATATTTGTTGCATTGACAAGTTTTATGCACTACTTGAAACAGTAACATTCAACAAAAAGGTTGACTGCAAAATATTTTATGCACACTAAGAATGACTACAAGAGGTCTGGTCTAGCTACTCCTTCAGTTATTGCCTGCCTGCATCTGATGCTTCAGGTAAATCTATATTCTAGTTTTTACTCATAACAGAGACACACTGCCCAATATTCAGCACGCTGCAAAGCTCATTCCATAACAACAATCAGAACTTGTGTGTATGATCAGTTTTTAAGCACGCACAAAAGCAGAGCTCATAGGCAGCGAAAATTGAGGTTTTGGTCACAGTCTTCATCAAATCTCAAAAACTACAGCTATGTTATAACAGTGTCAATGAAAAGGATTTGTGTACTAAGCTGGATTCAAATCTACGTCCTCTCAATTACCCAATCAGCACTTTACAAAGTGGACACTGGGCTGCTTTGCTTTCTTTCCTTGATGTGATGGAGAGATGTCAAATATACAATGATCCTTTCAGCTGTTAAAGGAGCAGATGACTATATCCACTCCCCCAGAAATGTCAAAGACTGAGACCCAATAAATGAAGATTGATACCACAATCAAAAGGGCATGTCTAGTGTCACTTTCAGGAAATGTATGTTGCTTTGTGAAGTGTCCCTAATAATGACTTGACATACACACCAAAATAAACGAAGACTCACGCTCAGAACTGATATTAATGACAGTAGGTAAAGCAACTGAGCCCTCAAGATTTTAACACTTCTCAGTGATATTTTAGTTATGTTTCTTTTGTATCCAAAGCACTTCAGATGGTCTTTTTCTAGTAAATCAAAATAACTTCACTTTACCTAAGTAATAAAAATTTGAAGTTCAGATAGGCACGAAGCAACCCAGCACCTGTAAAAGTGAAATGGCAGAATATGCTGTCATGTTTAGAACCTATCTCAAAGCTTAAGGGTGCACCAAATAGGAATCTGAACTCATCTGTTTACCGTGGGAACTCTATCTACACGTTCCGAACATTCTTAGAAGCTTCGAATTACTGTCGTGTGCGGCCGATTTCCCTAATTTAAATCGTATTAAACGTCCCGGCTCCCCGCCTTTTTTTTTTTAACTCAACGCTGAAGGAAGTAGGAGTCGCACAACGCGTGAAGTGCTTTTCAGCCAGTCCCGTGGTGGCTTGCCGCTCTGGCATCGGAGGAGTGATATGTAAATCAAAGAGTCCACGCGTATTTTTATTTCCATGGGACTAATTTGCAGCTTGTTGTCTGCGACTGAAACTAGTTATTGACAGAAACCTAAAAACAAAATAAAAGTGAAAGCGAAGCCACCTAGGGACTCGCTGAAGGGCACTCCACGCATTGGTTGACTCCTCCTACCTTCAGCGTTGAGTTCAGAAAAAGGCCGAGAGCCAGGATGTTTAATCAGATTTAAATTAGGAAAATTGGCCGCACAGGACAATAATTCGAAGTTTCAAAGAATGCTCGGAACATGTAGATCGAGTTCCTACGGTAAAAAGACGAGTTCAGATTCCTCTTTAGTGCACCTTTAGCAATATACTCTGACACACATCACTAAGGAAGTTTACATTAATCCTGAAAATACACATAAAAGGACTATGTACTTCGACAAGGTGCGGTGTGTTCAGGCTGAATGAAACGAGTTCACTGAACACCTTATTGAACCTCAAGCATTCTACAGCATCACTAAAAGGTCCCGTGAGACTAGTTGCAAAAGACATTACTGCAAAATGACACTTGCTCAAAGTAAACCTGCCTGTGGCCACAAGACAGGTACATTATAGAAGCCAAAATATGACCATTTGCAGCGTCAATAAATAGGCTTAGAAAATGAAAAAGGTGATGTGAAAGAGCATCCTAAATACTAAATGCAACACACATTCAGTGTCAGCAAAATCTGCAACCAGATATAATGACAATGACCAAGACAAGGTACATACAATAACACCAAGATAGTTCCCAATTAGTGAACATGAAAAGAAGCACACGAAACCACTCAAAAAACAATTTCAGAGTGCAAGATTGCACTGCTGTTACATCCGAAATGGTCTATAGAATGCCCACAAGTCCATGTAAACCTAACCATGCTATACCCAATTCTAGTTTTTCCGTAATGATAGAAGGTAGACTATTTTACAAGCCGAAATTCAACATGTTACAGCACAGGAGTAGTCTAATGAACAACGTAGGCAGCAATAAACGGACTATACTCTGCAGTGCTTTAGCTTCAGTCAAGCATCATACAGTACAATTGAGAAAGTTCAGTGCATTCATGTGCTACAGTACTGCTGATGTGAACTCAAGTGAAACAACCCAGCTTCTTATTCTGTTAACAGCACAAACAAGACAAGGATGCAGGATGAGATGTACACACAGGCACTAGCTTACAATTAAAATGTTATTGCTCAGAGGCCCACTTATATAGGCAGCCAGCACAATAAACAGGAAGGAATATATTATTTTCCTGTTTATTGTGCTGTCTGCCCATAAAAGTGGGCCTCTGACAATAAAATTTTAGTTGTAAGCCAGCGCACGTGTGTACGTCTCTTCCTGCATCTTTGTCTTTTTAAGAATGATCTGCTACCAACTCGACAAGTTTCCACACTGGCCAGCCTCTTCATCTGCCGAGACAGGCAAAAATAAAATTATCACAGCACAGCAAGCCCCTCTTCACTCGGCCCATAGACGCTCATACTGAACCAAGTATAACCAGAGTCCATTTAAAACCAAGACCTTAACAAAGGAACTGGATCCCCTCAGTGGCGTAGCCAGAAATTTTGTTCGGGGGTGGGGGCTCATGTTGGAGAGCGGCCTCCTCGTAGAATTGGCGGAAGGATCAAACGCTACAATAATAACTGCATTGCCATTGCCATTGACAATGCCACTGTGTATTAGACAACGCTACACACTGTCTAGACAAGTGAAATGTGTATTTTTTAAAATAAAATAATGTATTCGTATGTCTTAAAAATCATGGCAGACATGATTACAAAACATGAAACTGAGCAGGGGACAAGACACAAAAGAGAAGCAAACAGGACGAGCTCGTCCTGTTTGCTTCTCTTTTGTGTCTTGTCCCCTGCTCAGATTTATGTCTTGTAATCATGTCATTCCAACAATCCCCTTATCGTTCACTCGTGGCAGACATAACTGATACCAATGCTTCCATGTTTTTGCGTATTTATTAAGCAAAGAAAATATCACACGAAGTCTAGAACCATATCGGTCCGGAACTAGCAAAGCAGTGCATGCCGCTGATATGAAAAACGTAAAGGCCATGAAATTAGCAAGTAGAGGACAAATATTTTAATCAATGTTTGTCGTTCAAGAACCTTTACATTTTTGTACACATGCAACGGCCAGGAAAAAATCTCAATGACGCTGTCCTTCGTTCCAGTATACTGCGCAGCAGCAGCTGTCACCGGTCATGTATTGCGAGTAATTGCACCGAAATTTTAGTCGCAACAGCGAGCCATCGCTAGGCCCTTGAAAGTTCGCGCTAGGATGGGGCCTCTTGCATTACACAACTCCAGGTGCATGGGAGTTGCCATGAAATCCAACCCAAGTTAGCAATGTTTGCGCCAAAATGTTTTCTCTAGTCTGAAAAAGACACTGTAGGTGGCAAAATCCAGAATGACTTCCGGCGCCAGTGGTTGTTTTGGTCAGTGGTGCGTGACACTTCGAAAAAATTTCAGGGGGGGGGGGGGGGGGGGGGGCTTATATGCCCCCCCCCCCCCCTTTTGGCTGCGCCCCTGGATCCCCTGTCAGCAGTAAAAGTGCACAAAATACAAATGCAATCCAAGGCAAGAGGTGGTAGCAGGAAAAGCCCGCAATGCTTATAAAATGTCTTGAGCCTTAAAACTATGACAGATTTCACTCAAGCGATGCTGTAAACTTCCTCTGCTTACACGATTTAACTGAAAGGAACCCATGAGATTTAAAACCTACTGAACTGTACAGGAAAGAGACATTGAACTAAGTCTAACTAAAACTAGAGCCAACACAGCGAATAAAGGAATTGTAAATGCCGAAGGTCTTCCTGAAGACTGGAAGTAGTTCCAAAATAAATCTTCAAAAAAGAAATAAAGTAGACCACTTTACGCCACATACTTTAATATCCAAAATGCCACCTACTTTGGCAAGCTTTTGCTTTCAGCTCATTCAATAAGCCATGGATGGCCCCAAAGCCTTTTACTCTACTATCAAAGGGTCACTGAATTGAAATTTTGTCATTCCAGCATGTTGCATAATACGCTGGACGGGATACTATTACACATTTCATATCTGAACTACTGCAGGCGGTGTCATAAAAATTGTGTTATTTTAGTTGTGCTGCCTTTAGTACACCAACTAGTGGCCCATGGTGCTAGCATAGGCCAGACTGAATTTGCAACATAACAGCTGAAACATGCTCTTCAGGTCACTCCAATCATGTCACCAGTTGTGCTGAAAGCAAAGGAAGTATTAATTATTGCATAAAAAGCACTATTTTGATGCAAATAAGTGCCTGAATGCACATGGGACACAGTGGGCGCGGTTTAAAGGCCTAGCGTGTCCTTGTGCAAAGAACTAAAAGAGGAAAATGAAAAGTTGCTGTCACAACTTTCCAGGCATGTTCTAGCAAGGAAACTAGACATATCCAACATTAAGAGGCAACTTCAACATGAAGCACACAGAGGAGGCCACGCCAGAAAGTATGGCTCCAGATTATTTTCAACCACCTGGAAAATTTCCAACATGCGCACCTACAGCAGCCTATGCATTGGCAAGGTCCTCCCAGAAATTACAGCTTTGTAAATGTAGTCATGCATCAGATCTAGCTGGCAACCAATAAGCTCAATTTGCAGGTCAAGCATTACATGACTGCAATTTAATTGCTAAATGCACACTAAGGCAAGTATGCATTTGTAAACACCAGCGTGACCACAGCCAAATTTAGTTTAATGAAGGCGCAATACAGTTTTGTTCGGATTACTTGCTTTGAAACCAACAGAAATGTAACTATGCAAATCAGGAGCACTTAGCATCAGTAAGGTGGAAAGTTGCGCGAGATGAATCGGATTCATGGTGAAGGTAGTGCGAAAGACGAGAACAAAAGGAAAGTGTCGTGTCTTGCTTCTTCCTTTCTTTCTAGTCTTTCGCACTACCTTCACCATGAGCTTAGCATTGCTAGCTATCAGAAATTTATGCAAGCAGCAAGTTGTCGAAACCAGAGATAAAAGCAGAGTTCAAGTAAGCTAGAGTACAAGCAGGCTAGAGTACCAGAACGCATTCCACCAATCAACGTTGTTTAGTAACACAAAACCTTCAAACATTCACTGCCCTCACAGTATAGCCTCTAAAAGGCATAAACCATATCACAATATATTCTTCAATGAAACATAAGAGGTCAGACATCATAAATTACAATACAAAATCTAACCCGGCACAACCAAGAAAAATGCTTTCTTGGCAGCCCTGCAATTACAAACTGCCCTATGTAGCACAAATAGATATACTTTATAGAATGCTTAAAAATGGTCAATGAAGGCATTTTTGGGGGCATTTTACAAAAGGACCAAGCAAACATTAGTGCCGTGTGCTGGAAAAAAAAATATACATATGTGTGTGCATTTTAGGTAAGCGACAGTATGTATGCATGAGAAAAGGAGCGCGAAAACAAGACGATGGACGAAGACAGAACACGTAGCATGAGCGCTAACTTCTGACTAAGGGAAAAATACAAGACCGTGTCGACCAGGACCTGAGCCTAACGACTGAGAACATGCACCAAAGCTGGGAAGCCAAAGAAATCAATGGAAAAAAATAAGGACAAGAGGATAAAGGCTATTAAAAACCTAGGAATTTCAATTCTCATTTCGATATGAATATAGAAGGCTCTCTGACACACAGATCACACAAAGTAGCTATATGTGTAGCTTCAATGATTTCTCTTGTCAGTTTCTCTCTGCTTCTGGCAATGACAGAGCATTTATCCAGAAATGGCACGCACCCGCACTTCTTGCAAGGCAAGGCCAGATTGCTGCCCGTTAACGACTTCATGTTGTTGTGTTCACGAAGCCTTTCGCTGAGGCACCTACTGGACTGTCCCACATACTGCTCCCCACAGTACAGCGGGATGCTGTACACGATGCCCTCTGTGCATTTAACAAATCTTTTCCAGTGGCGGATGTTACAATGCAGATTTTGGGGGCATTGTTCGGCGGGCAGGGCTCTTTTGCACAGGGCACTTAGTTCATCTGGGGCTGAAAAAACCACCTGAACATTTGCCTTCTTTCCTATTTTCTTTAGATTGTGCGACAGACCATGGATATAGGGGATGACAACTGTCTTGCCTTACGTTTTATCTGTCACTTTTCCTTCTTCCTTAAGTTTCTTCTTAAGCAAGCTTTCAGCCACTGAAACGCAGATATCATTAGGATACCCTGCATCGAGGAATATTTTAAGTTTTAGCTGCTAAGGTGGGGGCATGACTTATCTAGAGCATTTTGCATGCATAGGCTTATGATGGCTCGTTTCACGAGTTTAGAATGAGCTGACTTGTATGGCAGAAGGGGTTTGTTAGCGCAATGTGAACAGCACCAACGAACGTGGTTGTCCATGAACTTAAGGCGGATATCGAGAAATCGGATCTCTGAGTCAGTGGGAATTTCACCAGTCAACGTTAGCAAGAGAAAACACAATGACACCAATGACATCAATGGAAAAACCGAGAAGGCTCGTGTCAAAGACTTATATTACTCCTTGCCCCATGTTAACCTACTCAACATTGTTGAACAATCCATCCATCATCACGGTGCGGTTGCTTTTCAAAATGAATCTGGGCTATTTGTCGATAGATTTTTGGAATTGCTACTGTTCCATCTCCGCTCTACCTTCATTAATTGGCAGGGTACTCCTCATATTCAAAAACGGAGTGTGTATCGGGTCCTGCTTGGCCCCTGTACTCAGCAACCTATACCTTGCACACTTGGATAGGATTCTTCAAGATCGACTTGCCACTTTATGTGTGGTAAAAGTTGTTAGATATGTTGATGATTTTTTATTCCTTATTGACTGTACACCTTCGCTTCTTGAGCAAGTCACAGCGGACTTTTTTTGGCATTGTACAAGGGTGTTTCCTCCCGCTAACAATGACTAGTAAAATTCCCCCCGACTCAGAGATCCGGTTTCTCGATATCCGCTTTAAGTTCATAGACATCCACGTTTGTTGGTGCTATTCACCTCGCGCTAACAAACCCCTCCTGCCATACAAGTCAGCTCATTCTAAACTCGAGGCATCACGAAACTATGCGTGCAAAATACTCTCAAAAAGTCATGCCCCCACCTCAGCAGCTCCAGCTTTCAAGTACAACTTAGAAGATTCCTCGAAGCAGGGTATCCTAATGATATAAGTATTTCAGTGCCAGTGGCTGAAAGCTTGCTTAAGAAGAAACTTCAGGAAGATGGAAGAGTGACAGATAAAACGCAAGGCAAGACAGCTGTCATCCCCTATATCCATGGTCTGTCACACAATCTAACGAAAATAGGAAAGAAGGCAAATGTTCAGGTGGTTTCTTCAGCCCCAGATAAACTAAGTGCCCAGTGCAAAAGAACCCTGCCCGCCGAACAATGCCCCCAAAATCTGCATTGTAACATCCACCACCGAAAAAGATTTGTTAAATGCACAGAGGGCATCATGTACAGCATCCCGCAGTACTGTGGGAAGCAGTATGTGGGACAGTCCGGTAGGTGTCTCAGCGAAAGGCTTCGTGAACACAACATGAAGTCGTTAACGGGCAGCAATCTGGCCTTGCCTTGCAAGAAGTGCAGGAGCGTGCCATTTCTGGATAAATGCTCTGTTGTTGCCAGAAGCAGATAAACTGACGAGAGAATTCATTGACGCTACATAGATAGCTACTTTGCGTGATCTGTGTGTCAGAGAGCCTTCTATAATCTTATCGAAACAAGAATTGAAATTCCTAGGTTTGTAATAGCCTTTATCCTCTTGTGCTTATTTTTTTTCCATTGATTTCTTCGGCTTACCAGCTTTGGTGCATGCGCTCAGTCATTAGGCTCGAGTCCCAGTCGACACGGTCTTGGTGTTTTTCCTTTAGTCGGAAGTTAGTGCTAGTGCTGTGTTCTGTCTTTGTCCGTCATCTTGTTTTCGCACTCCTTTTCTCATGGATCGATACCGACTCGCCCAACTTTCCACCCCTGTCAACAGTAAGCAGCTTCATGGAACCCCTAATCGGAGCCCCATGGTCTCATTTATGCTTGGACGACCCAAGAAGTTTCCCAAAAACTGCACAGCCTTAGCTGGAATATAAAAACAAAGGAGGAGACAAGATTACCATGAAAAGATGATTATGGACTCATTGCTTCTGCCAGTTTTATACTGCCTTGTTCACAAAAATACCATTCATCCATCCACAAATTACATAACTAACCAGCAAAATATGAAAGAGAGGCTCAATTCTTCAAACACCAGTTGGTAGTAGTTTGCTTCCAAAGAAGCAGACTACCATTCCAAGACTTCAAGGCACTATGTACATTGTCAATCACAGCAGACAAATCACCACGAAGCTCCAAGGCAGCATGTCATGTAGTCCTGGCAATTAGCACCAGCCATATATGTGCACAACGTGTTTAACAGATTTCACTCATGACGTAACAGCTTATGTCATCAGTGAGATCTGTTTGGAAGAGCAAAACGGAGCAAAACACAAGACCACCATAAACATTCTGCAAAAGCACAATGATTAAATGTGCTGCTGCTGTCAGAAACAAGTCCTGAATAAGCAAGCAAACAACATGTTCCATGTTTGGAGAAAGCAGTTATAACTTGTTACACCCACAGCAAAGCACTTATACCCATCGGCTTTATAGACGTTAGGTATGCCATTTTCGAAATATCATCCGCCCAATTACACCGATGAACATATACGCCGCGCCAATTACTATGCAGGAATTATAGCTGACATCTGTTACAACAATGCAGCTGTCGCCCCAGTGATGTCTGCAGGTCGGAGCGCGCAAGTCTCCACGTACACAGGCGGCAAATGCCAGTGACACCGCGGCGATGCTTCTTCGCGAAATGACTGAGAAAAGCTTCCTGTACCCACTTTGACGCCCTGCATGCGTCCTTAGCATAGCGCTCTTTCAGTGCACTCACCTTGCACGTTAGAAAAAATATGACCAAGCCTAAAAAGAGATCGTACATCAAAGGTGGTCTTCCCACGTCAGTCTTTTGAACTGACTTATTAAAAACCCAACGCCGTTAGCACAGATCACTGATGCGGAAGTTAAAAGGGGCGACTAGTGCTCATTAACGTTTCAAGAAGGGTAGCCTGTAGGGGTCTGTCGCTACATTATTCTACTTCAAAAATAACTAGCACAGAAAACATACAACGATTACCGAATTGGCGGGCAGCGCGTGGTTGGATTACGTAACAACCAACGTTACGATGAACGGCCAGGGTGAAAAGTTCACGCGCGTTTCTCCGAAGCCTGCAAGGTGCGCTATGGCCAAGCAGCAGCAGCTCAACAGAACGGGTAAAACAACGATCTAACCTCCGCCATAAGCTGTAAACGGAAGTTCTATGATAACGAGGTGTACCCACGTAGACGAGTGCAGTTGAGACGAAACGTTCGTAGTGGGTGCTTGCAGGTATTACGCACAGGAAACGTCTTACCTCGCTGTACATGAACCACGGCCCATACTCAAGCTGGCTGCATAAAAATGATGCACTACAAGCAATGCGAAGATATGGTAAAATCAGTGTCCTTCCGCACAGCGCGGCTCTGCTCGGCGACTTGGAACAACCTAGGCCTTTTGTTGAGAAAACTCTAAAACGCGCCAAAGAGTAGCAGTATAAAAAGCAGAGAATCAAGCATCGAGAGACGATACCTAGTTTTAAGTCATCCACTTCTCCATCAACTTATCGTCGGACGTGATGATCACGAGCCATCAATTAGCAAACAGAGACGTTACATTTCGCCAGCTTTGCAAACCCGCCATCGGGTCATCCGCCATTATCCTGGCATCAAAAACACGGGAAGTGGATCGTGAACATCGACAGGCCACAGTTGCGTACTACATGATGCATTTGATGGTGTTTTCTAAGACAAAAAAAAAAGTGGGTGGGGGGCTAAATTGTAATGTTTGACATTCAAAGCCACAGAAAAAACAATATCAGAAGTTACTCGACCTTATTGGATACTTTTAATTGCGGAAACGTTCTAAAATACGCGAAAGTAGAGTACGTCACAGGCGGCGAGAAAATGCATGTAGAAAGGAGAAAAGACAAGTGAGAGAACTTCCAGCATCGACTGTTTAAGCGTGGCGGAAGATTCAAACGAAAATTTTTGGCGTTGAGAAGCGAATGCGATTAGCTGTTATCCCGCATTTGGTGCAGAACTTTGGAGGTCCCCCCCCCCCCCCCCAACACCAACACGTCCAAATAGTGGTATCGTCAGCGTATATATGCTATGATGTATCCCCTCTATTTGCCTTAGGAGAGGGGAGAGTTTCCTCAGAGTGAAATTAAACATGGGGGAGAGAACATATCCCTGCTGCATTCCACTATCCCCTATCGCCAAAGGTTCGTACTTGAGATCTAATAATTTGATAGCAGTCTGTCTGTCCGAGAGAAAGTTCTTAACGTACCTGAAGCATTCGACTGCTACGTTGGAGTCGTTTAGTCCTTCGAGTACTGCCCTGTGTTCCACGTTATCGAAAGCCTTCATGAGGTCCAGCCCGAGAATCACTCTTGTGCCGGCCTGTTCTCCCTTCTATGCTACTCGGCCGGGCCCCTGCCAAAGGGCTCCAGGTGTCCGGTCCACCACGCCCGATTTCTACTACTGCGCCAAACCTCCCCGATGAGCCTCCTTCTACTGACGAGCGCCAGGAAACAACACTCCGAGAACCGACTCACTTGTTTTCTGTTAGTTTGGCTTCAAATAATCATGTTCCCTCCACAAAGTGTGCCTCGAGAGGACGAATGAGACGGCTTCTCGTTGCGGCGACGGAGAAGTACAGACACCCTCGCAGCATGAGGTACGTTGCGAGATTCTAAGTGACTCTGCTAAGTGGCCGGCCGTTATTACTGACAGCTTTCGGAGTGTACGCCTTGAGAAAGGGCCATTGTATTTTCAAAATCGGGCAGACAATTTTCCGCGTTCCGAAAGGCAATACAAAACTCAGAAACGCTATATGTCACCTCATATTTTCATGCGAAAAGCTGTAAATGGGGAGGCGTACGAGCGACACTGGTTAATGTACTCGGAGTCTTTCGTTTACTGTTTCATGTGCAAACTATTTTCGATTTCAAAATACTTATCTTTAATTGTTGAATCGACTCCAGACCTTACTCACGTTGATCAGCTGTCAGTTGTTTTACGATACTATTTAAAAGGGAAAGTGTATGAACGCCTTCTTGGATTTGTTCCAATCGAATCGCATACCGGCTTGTATATTTTGACGACCAATCGCATCTCAATTGATGATTGTAGGGGCCAGGCTTATGATAATGCGAGTAATATGTCAAGAAAATACAAAGGACTGCAAGCTCAAATCAAACACCTGAACGAATTGGCAGTCTACGTCCCGTGTGCTGGTCATTCACTGAAGTTAGTTGGCGCGTTAAGCGTTGACAGTTGCCTTGAGGCAGTAAAATTTTTCACTGCAATTCAGAGATTGTATGTGTTCTTTTCTGCCTCACCTAGCGATGGAGCTATCTTTTGGACAGCATGGGCGGAACTGGCCATCAGCTTGTTTTGAAAAGTCTCTCTGAGACCAGGTGGTCAAGACATGCTGAATCATGCAAGGCCATTCTGAAAAATTTCAAAGTAGCCTTGTGTTGCCTTGAAGCTATATCAAGGAACGAGGAAGAAAACGGTGACACTAGGAACGAAGCGCACTCACCCTTCAAGAAAATGACAAAACTACAGGCTGCATTCATGGCGATTTTCTGGAGTGAAATCTTGGAGCGCTTTGACAAAACGAGCGTAGCACTTCAGAAACCAGGCCTAGACATTTCAGCTGCTGTAGACCTGCTGAGCTCTCTAGAAGGCTTTGTTAATTCTTTGCGACCGCTCTTTGATACCTTCGAAGAGAGAGCACGCACGCTAAGTACCAATCAATGTTATCAGGATGAGGGCAAACCCATCGTTTTGAGTAAGCATGCCCGGACGGAAAAAGCGATAGTGCGCTACAAGGTAGAGCAAATTTTATCGTAGAGACCTACAATGTTGTATTTGACAGTATAGGCTCTGCTTTGCGAGTGCGAAAGGCTGCCTACACTGAACTCTGCGAAAAGTTCGGATTCTTAAAATTGCTGACAGAAGTAGGGAGCGAGGCCTCTCTGGCACAGCAGGCTGAGAAGTTGGTGAAAACCTAGAAAAATGATTTGAGGCCAGCATTTTCCGCGAAATCGTTCAGTTTGCGAACTTTCTGCAGAACTCGGTGTGCCAGGACACGAGTCCCCTGGGAATAATGAAGTTGCTGCACGAAAGAAAGCTTATTGATGTGTTTCCGAACCTTTCTATTGCTTTGCGAATGCGCGTAAAAATACCCGTGGCAAACTTTGAGACCGAACGATCGTTTTCCAAGTTGTCGCTGATAAAAAGTCGCCTTCGTTCGAGCCTCCTTGACGGCAAGGTGGACTCGCTTGCTATCAGTGGACCTAAAGTTAGCAATGTGGTCAACTGGGACAAGTACAGAGAGCACCTAGAAAGTGTTTCTGGTGATGTTATTGACAAAATGATTTCTAGTAAGCTGGCAGCAACTACGACGGTCAGGTTACCTAATCATTTTCCGGCCCCGGATTAAAAACTCAGGAACCTTTGCGCAGCGAGAAGGCGGGCGGAGCGCCAACTCATGTGGAAGAAGGACGACAGGGAACTGAAGGCGACCTTCAATAGGCTGAACTCTGCCATTAGACGGCACACGATCAAGCTCTACAGGTCGCAGTGGGCCTCATTCTGCGCTAGTTTGACTGCGTTCTCACCGATGACGAGAATATGGCGAGTTATTGGCAGCCTTGCTGGAGAATCTCGCCCTTCGAAGCCTTTTGAAGATCTTGCAATACGCAAGGAAAAACCTATTGCATGCATGGCAGAGGAATTTGCAGACGCACTCCTACGTGCTAATTCTCGAATGGATAT
Organism: Amblyomma americanum; assembly: GCF_052857255.1. NCBI lineage: Eukaryota > Metazoa > Arthropoda > Arachnida > Ixodida > Ixodidae > Amblyomma > Amblyomma americanum. The sequence continues at coordinate 271,576,845 of NC_135497.1, forward strand.
ATATATACACTGCCTACTTCCTCCAGGTCTATCATGGACGTCCCGTTCACGCTCCGTGAGCTTCAGACTGCGCTCAGTGGCCTGCGGCGCTGGTGTGCACCAGGTCCCGACGGCATCACCAATCAAATGCTGAATAATCTGCCCTTGGAACTCAGGAAGGAGCTCCTCAACTTCATCAATCGAGTTTGGGAGACTGGCGATGTTCCTCTGTCATGGAAGGTGGCACATGTAGTTCCAGTACTGAAGCATGGCAAAGGCACGACGGACCTTGCCTCGTATCGCCCTGTGTCATTGACCTCCTGTGTAGCTAAGTTGATGGAGAAGCTGGTAAATGAACGCTTATCGTGGTGGCTTGAGGACAGCAAGGCACTGCCAACATGTATGGCAGGATTCCGCCGAGGTCTTAGTGCCCAAGATAGCGTCTTAGACTTGCTGAGTCTCGTTGAACACCAGAGAGCTTTCGGCGTTTGCACCTTAGCCATTTTTCTTGACGTTGCGAACGCTTACGACAACGTGCTTCAGAGCTCAATTCTAAACAGTTTGCAAGGCATGGGCATACAGGGCCATATGTTAAGATTCATTTACAAGTTTATAAGTGATCGTGCGGTTCGGGTACGGTTAGGGAGCACCTTAAGCACCGAAAGGGTTCTATCACGAGGTGTGCCTCAAGGAAGTGTTCTTTCCCCCATGCTCTTTAGCGTCGTAATGGCTGGCCTTCCCGATTCGTTGCCAAAAAATTGTAGGCAAGTGCGTATGTCAATTTATGCTGACGACATCTGTATTTGGATTACTGGCTACCAACACAAGCGATTAGCCCTGATAGCTCGACAGGCTCTACTTTCGGTACAAGCTTACCTTAAGGTGTGGGATTGTCTCTATCAGTGGAAAAATCCGGATTTGTTCTGTTTCCAGGTGTAGGAAGACATCAAGCGCGGTTGAAGATAGACATCGGTCAGTCTTGCATCCGTCAATTCATGCATACGCGTTTCCTGGGTGTCATTATTGACTCCCGTCTACAGTGGCGAAAAGCTGTCGACGCGATTGTTTCATCTATTTCTTCGCGTCTCAATGTGATCCGTAGAATTGCACGTGAGCAATGGGGAAACCATCCTTCTTCAGTGGTCAAACTTCCTGAAGCGCTGGTGGTCAGTCGCATAATGTATCAGTTACCTTTAATTTCCCCCTCGGCATCACAGCTTGAACGTCTCGAAGTTGTCCACAGAAAGGGCCTAAGAATAGCCATTGGAGTTCCTCAGGCGGCTGCGAATAAGGCAGTACTTCATGAGTCTCTATGGAAACCTCTTAGTCTTGTCGCTTCTCAGAGACTACTAATGCATCTTGGCCGCCTAGGAGAGACGGTATCAGGGCGATCCCTTCTCCAGTGGCTCTGCAAGAGATATGAGTCGAAGGCCTACTTGGCACTTAATACTCTTAGTTCTTTAGGCCTTAATGTCCGGAGGCAAAGGAAACGGTTGAAACCCCCCTGGTCTTTTCCGACCCTCGACTGTAAGGTCACAATTCCCCATGTGAGCGCAAAGCGCAGCTCTCCTTTGGCAGCAACGCGTTCGCTCGTACTTGAACATTTGGAAACAGAGTATGCCCGCCATCTTCAAATTTTCACGGATGGTTCTGTGGACAAGGTCAAACAAGCTAGCGCAGCGGCTTTTTACATTCCTTCTTTGGACCGTAAGTGGTCTGTACGCTTTACTGCTGTTTTATCCTCCACAACGGCCGGAAGTGTTGCTATTGAGGCGGCTTTACGGAAGTGAGGGTCTTGTCCGGCTCAACCTGTTGTCATCCTAACTGATTCAAAATCTGCCCTTCAGAGGTTAGAGCGCGGATTCCCTACTGATGCCTTGTCTATAAGCTCTCTGCGCTTGGTGGAGAATCTGCACAGCAGAGGCTTTACTTTATATTTCCAATGGGTGCCCACTCACATAGGAGTCAACGACAATGAGGTAGCAGACAATCTCGCCCATAAAGCTCTGTCCAGGAATCCATCAAAAAAAGTACCTCAAGATGGAAAAATATCTACAGGAAAACGGTGCTCAATCATTTCAGTCCCCTGTGGAGTGCGCCCCCACAAGCCATGTGTGACCAAGGGACTGAGAAGATCCCAGGCGACTCTACTACATCGAATTCGCACGGCCTCTGCTCGCACTCCTGACTGGATGCATAAGACGGGCATAGCATCGTCTCCGCTTTGTTCTTTATGTGGCGTGTGCGGGGATATCGAACATTATATTATGTACTGCCCAGAGTACAACGCGGAAAGGTATGTGATGTTCGCTTCCTTCAAGAAGACAGGAACCCTTCACAGTACAGTTCAGGACATTGTTTACCCGAGTGGAAACCAAACATGCAGAAGGGAGGCTCCACGCCTTCTTTTAACATTTCTGCAGAACACTGATCTTGTTTCTAAATGGTGACAGCAGGAATGGACTATGACCTACTGTGATTGAATGTGTGCGTAGATGGTGTCTTCTGGAGTGGATTATGCTATACTGTGAGTGAATGTATGTATGGATTATGGCACTGCAATGGACCATATTCTACTGTGACTGAATAGGTGCATAGTTGTTGACTTCTGGAGTGGACTGTGATGTGGACTGTGTGGAGTGATTTTGTGCATAGATGGTGACTGCTGGAGAAGAATGTGTGCTATTATAAAAGACTGTGCGCATAGCGGGTTAGATGCGACAGGTTTTATGACATTATTAACATAGAAGGGACGCTACGGTGGAGCAATTGCCGGCAGAATAAGCAAGGCTAATCCCACCTGTAGCATTCAACACCTCAACTCAACTCACTCGTTTGCTATCATGTCCATTGAAAGTGACCTCTTCCACGATCTATCCTTCGAACAGACTATATCTGATTTCGCCATAGCGAAGGCGCGAAAGATGCCAGTTTAAAAGAGGGCTGTTTGCGCTATACATGAATAGTTCCAATAAGTTCGTTGTGTCGCCTCCTATCCTCCACGTTGCCAATGAAACGCTGAGCAGTGTAATTCAATATATGCAAATCTTGGTTGTTCGTCTCTTGTTTCTTCTTGTGATACTTAGTGTGCTTATAAAGAACTGTATCTTTGTTGTTTTTGACAGTGCCACGTTTATTTGGTGTCGTCCTTGCTTGTCCGGCCCTGGCTGGCACGCGCAGAGCTCCGCTGTTCGATGCACCAGTGTCGACGCACCGCGTTCACAAATCCTCCGAGGATCTTTTGTGCACCTCACATTGTGCTAGCAAAGGTGCAATATGATCAATTACATATTTAATTGGCCTTATCTCTAAACCATCTGAGTCCATGCTACGACTGTTTTTAAGGCTTTGGAATGCAGTACCGACTTCGCTTGCACAGGTTTGAAGGAATATGCTTTGAAGATTTATTGGTATTTGAGGGGTTGATCTGCTACGCTCGCCGTTTTCACCTATTTTGGCAAAAAATTGATAAAAAGTCAGAAAGTTTTGTTCCATGTGTCTCTTTGTTATTTTGTTATTTATATGCACTCGACTAATCCGTTCATACTTATCCTCACGCTCACAGTTCGTTGAAATTAATGACCATAAGTCAAAAATCCGATCTATACAAAGTGGTGTGCCACAAGGCAGCATCCTTGGTCCCTTCTTTTTTCTATTTTATAAAAATGATCTAGTGCTGATTGATAACTTGTCCAGATTTGTAATCTACGCTGATGACTGTAACATATTTTTCAGTGGAAAAAATTTAAAGGATATTCTACCACTCGCAAGTTGAGTTTGTTTTCGGTTGCAGGAGTGGTCTGAGAATAACAACCTCTTGTTAAATGAATGAAAAATCAAATGTGTTTTGTTCAGTGCACCCGGTAAATGTGTGGAAATACCTGAATGCATTATTAGTGGTCCACGTAAAGTTAATAGGGAGACATCTGTGAAAACACTTGGAGTTGTTTTCTCTGAACACATGCTTTTCGCTGAACACATGCAAGGAAAATTGAAAATTGGTTTTGAGGAAAGGAAAAATTGGAGGACGCTTAAAACATCATTTTTTTATGAAGGAGTGGGTGAAAGGAGAAAAAAGAAAGAGGTACCGTAGTGGAGGGCATTGGAGTAAACAAAAATGGCTGTGGTTTAGCTCTGGTTAAACACGGAGTGACGCGATAGCTATAGCTGGCCGAGTGGAACTTGCTCAGTCGAATTGCAGCCAGTCTTTCGCCGCTGCGTTTCCCTGGGAGTTCATTCTTCATCCTCGTCCCTGGACGTGGATTCACTCTTACCCTACTCTCACCCTCTCCACTCCTCCCCCACTCGGTTTCCCCGGTGCGCCGCGCCGCTGGCAGCTGCCACTGTGGCCATGGCGCCGCCACGCTGAAGGCTTGAAATGCTAGCGTACTGTAGGCGCGCCGCACGCACATCAGCTGCGTGCTCTGACGTCACTCCGTGCATGCGCACAACTGACGAGGCGCGCGGCGCGCGCACCAGCTGCGCGCTATGACGTCACTCCGCGCATGCGCACAGCTGGCGGAGCGGTGGTGCCACGGCTCTGCGCGCAGCCACGCTGACCTTGCGAAGTGTTTGGCGTAGTGTAGCTATTGCTACAAAACTGAAAATTGGTTTTTGAGGAAAGCAAATGGCGCAGTAACTGTCTCACATACCTCGGTGGACGGTGGTGGTGGTAGTGGCTTTATTAAAAATAATAGTAAAAAGGAAGGAAAAGATTTTTGCTAGCCCCGGCATCTGCCATCGATACTGAAGCACCTGAGCTGGGGCAGCGGAAATAAAGGACAGCAGGCAGAATGGAGAGATGAAATGAAAGAGGTGAGGGGACAGGAATAGAGGATAGGGGGAGAAGTAATATGTACAAACTATTTACACAATAAGTAATGTGTCCAGGTTGTGCGCGTGATTAGTTCATTTAAGAGGAATTAAATCACACACGCGCACAGCACTGTGTAGGTTACAACTGGAGTGGGGCGTCCAGTTATTAATCGTTCAAGGTAGAACTCGCGGAGCGTTCGGTCACTGCGTGTAACTACCTGACGGAGAACAGACGGGACGTCAAGCCCGTGTGTTCGAGGAATGCACAGAGGCTCACCAAAGTTCGCTCACGAGTGCGCGCACTGCCCTGTGGCCACAATAGCGTCTTGATGGAGTCTGGTAGTATGCCCTGCGCCCTATAGGCCGCGAGCATATCGCGACGAGCATCGGCGAACGCGGAGCAGCGAAGGAGCAGATGTTCTAGTGTTTCCACTGCACCGCATCCGTCACACACATCACTCGTCGCGATTCCGTGACGCACCCGTCGTTCCCCGGGCCACACGCAGCCAATGCGCGCGCGGAGGATCATTGCACGTTGCGACCGTGTAAGTGCGCGACAGCCGGTGACACTGTCGATGCGCTCACCTCCCGCGATGCGTGGGTCGGGGTGCTGCTTTAGGAGATGGTCGTGAATGGCCGCACGCACGTCCTCCAGCGCAAGGGGCAGATCTCTGGCAGGTAGTTGGTGTGCAGCGGTCGCGAGGTCGTCAGCTTCTTCGTTGTCGGCGATGCCGCAGTGACCGGGCACCCACTGTGCACGCACGGCACAACCTCTCTGCGCGAGGCGCTCGATGCGCGAGCGAATTTCCCGCACTAGTGGGGTACCGCGGCCGTTAGATTGCAGGCGGCTGAGGGCGGCGCGGGAGTCGCACAGCAGAGCACTCCTGGGCGGCGGAGGGCCGAGGGTGAGCAGCAGGTCCAGCCCGAGCCGGATCCCCATCAACTCCGCCGTGGTGGAGGAGCCCAGGAAGGTTGCGTGTTGCTGGCTGTGCAGTCGCAGGGCGGGGATGGTGGCCGCCGCAGCAAGGGAGCAGCTGTCGCGGGCAACTGAGCCGTCGGTGTACACGAGGAGATGGTCCTGGAGCTCCTCGTGTATGACGGCTCTGGCCAGCTGCTGCACAGCGCAGAGGGGTGTGCTCCGCTTTCCCGCGATGCCGACGATCTCTCGCTGTACCTCCGAGGCAGCAGGCCAGGGCGCGCAGGAGCCGTAGGGGGGTGGGCCTTGGGTCAATTGCTCATACTCGAGCAGCGCCGGGCCCATTCGTGAGCGCGGGTGCGAGCGCATACGCTGCAGCAGCGAGCCGCCGTCCGGTGCGCGGTGAAGCCGGTCGATGTGATTCAGTGCCCTGCGCGCTGCTTGGAGCTCAAGGGGCCACGCTCCTGCCTCGGCCAACGTTGCGGCGCACTGCGAGTTTTTGGGCAGGCCTAGGCACACGCGCAGGGACTTGCGGTGCTGAAGCTCGAGCTTCTTCCAGCACGGCTTGCGCACCGTGACGAGCGGCAGCGCATAGAGCACCGCCCCCAAAGCTGCGGCATTGTATAGACGCAGCGCGGCTTGCTGGGAGATGCCCTGGCCTCGAGCGGTGAGCTTGTGCACGGCGGCGGTGATCCTCTTCATCTGCAGACAGGCCTTGGTCGCCGCGGGGCGGAAGGAAAGGCGCCAGTCGATGTCCAGGCCAAGGTACCGCACCGATTTACGCCAAGGCATCGGAGTCCCGTCCAGTGACAGTGGCGCAAGGTGCGCGCGCGAGCGCGAAACGCACGCCATGGCCACCGATTTGTCCGCGCTCAGCGACAGACCAAGGCCGCGCAAGCTGGCATCGATTGCGGTCAGGGCTCCCTGAAGGCACCCCCGCACGCGGAACGCCTCGCCCGGTGGTCCCCGGCACCACAGAGCTATGTCGTCTGCATATATGGACATGTACACATGGTGTCGCCCGCTCGTGGGGAGGGAGGCCGGCACCACCGACATGGCCACATTAAACAGAAATGGTGATAGGACAGAGCCCTGCGGCACGCCCATGTCGACCGGGCGAGGCTTGGAGAGCTTGCACCCCTACTCGTACGCGCATGGTGCGCCCGCTCAGGAAGCCATGAACGTATCGCAAAAGGCGCCCGCTCACACCGGCCCCCTCAAGCACCGCGAGAATTGGTGCGCGGTGAACGTTGTCAAAAGCGCCCGAGACGTCCAGTAGCAGCAGCAGCGCAACCTGGCCTGCTGCCCTGGCATGCTCCAGCGCTGTAACAACGTCCGATATAGAATCAGCCGTGCACCGCATCCCACGGAAACCCGTCTGCCGCTCGTCAAACAAATCAGCCTCCGCAGCCCGCTCGTTCAGACGCTGCAACGCCATATGCTCCATGAGCTTACCTGCCGCCGATGTTAATGCCACTGGCCGGTATCCGCTCAGCTCCGTAGGTGGGCGCCCTGCCTTTCGGATGGGACAAACGACCGCGGTTCGCCAATCCTCCGGTAGCTCCCCGCGTTCCCACACCAGGTTGATCTGCTGCAGGAGGATCTGTCGTTGCTGCGCATCCAGGTTTCGCAGCATTTGGTATGTCACCCCGTCCGGTCCGGGCGCCGAGCGGCGGCGGCAGCGCTGCAGCGCATTGTTCAATTCCGCCGCGGTGAACGGCGCATCACATGGACCTTCCGAGGCGACGGGCGAGGGACTGGCGTCGCTTCTGGGGCTCTCAGGAGCAGCTATGTTAGCGGCGTTTGCGGGGCTGGGCGGCGCGAACCGATCGGCAAACCGCTCTGCCAATTCTACAAAGCTGAGCCCGCTGGAGATTGCGAGGGCGGCCAGCGGTTGACGGTTTGCCTGTGGTTCGGTGATGCGCCGCAGAAATAAAACCTCGTAAGGCAAGCTCTCCGAAAATATACAGCTGTCACAAACACACGCACGCACACACAGACACACACGCGGGCGTACACAGACATTCGCAGGCACAGACACACGCGAACTCGCACGCACGCGCACACTCACATAAACAAGATACTGAATGAACTACTTCGTAAAACACGCCATCCAACCACCTCGGAAACACAGCGCCCCGTCGGCTCTGAAAGTGAGTGGATCATCCATGGTGGCGCCTAAAAATCACATGATCGCAACTCGGAAATAGGCGGTGCGGCGGCACAAAGAAAACAGCTGTCGTACATTCATTGCTCCCCTGAATTTATTCGCGACTATGTAACCGCGGTTATCGCCTTGCGCCCTCTCTGAGGGATCTCGACAACTAGGCGAAAATTGATGTTGCCACGGTAGTGGCGGAACTTCAAGTGCAAAGCAAAACAAATGACGTGTGTCGACTTACCAGTAACGCAAGTCATTTGCAAGTTCATGCAGTATAGAGAGCGCAGCGTAAATATCAGCAGCAAAAGCACTTCTTATAGCTTTTATGAATGCAGATTCTATATACTTAAAACTTCGTCTTCACAACTTTGAGCGTTCGATAGGAAGGCATTCACTTGTGGCTTAAGGGATTGCGGAGGTGAACCGCTGGCTCGTCGGGCTTCCCCTGCACGGTTCGTCGGTTGTTTCCGACGAGCTGTGTGTGCGGACGACCGACGAGCTGGCAGTTCATCACTAAATATTTCAGCAGCCAAATGAATGGCGGCCAGCTAGGCGGTTGTGGACGACCGCCGATCTGGCCGCCATTCATACCGCCGAGCTGGCCGCCATTCCTTTGGCTGCTGACATCTGGAGCGAGCGCCCAGGGGTAACGAAGGGAGCCCTCCAGCTCCTGCAGAGGTCCTTGAAGCCCCCCTCCCCATCGTCCGCAGGCTGTCTTGGCGGCTTGACGTAATTTGCTCCAGGGGAACCCGCATCCGGCTTACCATGGGGCCGGCCCATGTCGGAGCCCATGGCAACGAGGATGCTGACTCCCTGGCCAAAGCAGCACACCCCCCTGGAACTCCTGTCTCCAAGGGCTTTTGCCCCTTCAACCTGACCAGGAGCATAGTGTATCGACACTTTTTTGACAACTAATCTTCCATATTACAGAGATGTTACACCATATAAGTGATGCCGGCCATGAAACAACGTTCCAGTGGCTTCCAAGTCACTGCGGGATTATCGCTCAGCCCATACTGAGGAGCGCCACGTCCCAATTCCTCTTTCTAGAACTGACGCGGCACGGAAGCTCCGCCTACTTGCTTGGCAGTGCACCGAGTCGCAATGGAATGAGCCACATTTAAGAAATACGCGACTGTACTCACTTGATCCAACATTAAGTCTTCGAGCGCCATCACAGCTTCGCCGTAGAGACGCCGCGCTTTTATATCGACTTTGGTTGGGTGTTGCCTTTACTAAAGCCTATGCCTTCCGCATAGCGATGACCGACACCCCAACCTCTGACCACTGCGGCCATGAAGAATCAATTGGCCATATATTGTGCTCCTGCCCGCAGTACAGTCCACAGAGGGCATGCCTTAGCCACGAACTTGACCAACTGGACGACCAACCGCTATCCGAAAAAAAGAATTCTACAACATCGAAAGGACCTACCGTCGCAGGAGATGGCCGTGCAAGCGCTTTTGCGCTTCTTACAATCTACCGGCCTGTGTGAAACACTTTAACTGGAACGCCTTGTGTGTGTGTGTCTCCATGTGTGCACGTTCCTTTTTTTGCGTTTTCCTCTCTGTCATCTTTCTAACCCCTATCCCCCATCCCCAGTGTAGTGTAGCAAACCAGAGACTCACATCTGGTTAACCTCTCTGCGTTTCCTTTTCATTCTCTCTCTCTCTCTCTCTTTGTCTTGACCACCAAGATCGCAGGGTGGCTAATGGCCAAGAGAGAGAGAGAGAGAGAGAAAACTTTATTGTTGGAGAGGAAGTCGGGGCACGCCCCTGGGTCTCCGCACGACCACACTGCACTCAATTGTTTATGTCCCTAAGGTCCATAACACTGGCAGCCCGGCCCGTGGCGATTGTCTGCACGGCCGAGCACTCCGAGCGAAGCAGGGTATCCCAATCCTCCCAGGTCTTGAGGTCCTCTAGGCCGCGCTGGGGAGGGTCAGCCGGGCAGAGGGAGAGTATGTGGAGAGAAGAGGCGAATAGTTCTGGGCACAAGGTGCAGGCAGGAGTGGGGAAGGAGGGATGATAGTGGGCTATTGTCAGGGGTGAGGGGAGTGTGTGTGTCGGTAGTTACAAAAGATAGTGCTGTGCAATTTCTCTGCATTCCAGCATGCGATCCCTGTCGGTGAAGACCACCTCGCTCGGGTCCGCCCGAAAGTGAAAGACTCAGGCGAAGCCATGGGCCGTCTCATTACCAGGTAGGGATGCATGTGCTGCAGGTGTCCAGATCGGTCTGTTACGTGACGGCTTAGAATTGTATTCGTCTGGGGCGAGACCCGATTCCTGCTGAAATTTAGTATGGCAACTTTGGAATCACTGATGATACGCCATGCTTTTCTGCGTACAGAAACCAGTGCTATGGCAGCTTCGTTTGCAGTCTCTGGGTTCTTTCACACGGCCCTCTCATGCCGTGTACTCTGTACACAATCCGCTGTATGAGGCCAATCGTTTGTTGTGCGCAGTTCCATCTTAGCTATCCCATCACCGTTATACCCGTTGCTTTGTATAATCATGAAAAATGTAAAAATACAAATAAATAAACTAAAAAGCAACTAAACAAAATCGAGTAACTAAAACAGCCAAAAAACTTAAAAGAACAGCTCCGGTTTTAAGAGCGGGACGCGACAGCGCGTTGCAGCGTTGTCAAGGGGTCCACGAACGGAATGCAATCGTCCGTTCGGCGCGATGCCAGACCCGTAGGAAAATTTAAGGAAAGGAACTGACCCCTACGCACATATCTTGGTGGACACCCAAACCGCACCGTAAGGCATGGAAAATGAATTATTAATAATAATTGGTTTTTGCGGAAAGTAAATGTCGCCGTATCTGTCTCATATCGTTAGACACCTGAACCGCGCAGTAAGGGAAGGTATAAAGGAGGGAGTGAAAGAAGAAAGCAAGAGAGAGGTGCCGCTGCGGAGCACTCCGGAATAATTTCGACCACCTAGGGATCGTGAATGAAAATCAGCTTTAAGGAGGGGAAGTCACCCCTGTATGACTCACATAACTCAGTGGACACCGAAACCGCCCCGTAATTGAACGAATAATTCCGGCAGGCGGTGTCGACAATTACAACTATGCATTCCGGTAAACATTAGGTTGGCGGCTGCTTCGAAAGGGGTTGACGTAATTAAAAGCCCTTGTATGAAGTGCACACCGCAAAATGTACCATAACGGCGCTTGCAAACCACAGGAAGCAAGTTGCTTCTCTCCGCATGTGTTTCCCGGTTAGGATTATGGTTGCGTTTTCCATTGCTGGTCGTAAGCAAAAAACGTCAGGCTAAAAATTGAATGAAAACAGCATAGCTTCTCAGTCCAATCACCTTCACAGCGTGGATTGGAGCCACAGTTTTTTAAATAAATTTTCTTTCGTTGGTGCCACGCGGACTTCCCCGTGAGTGCCGTTACTCGAGGTCACCGCAGCAACTGCTCAAAACTAGGTTGCCTTGATATATGGCCGCGCAAAACAGGTCATCCCCAGCGGGAATAAGGAAATCGACCAAATGACCTCACTTCGCTTTATTCTAATTCATGTGAAACTGCTGCGCTTGCAAGAAGCATCGTGGGCACAGTTATTCGATACAATGGCGACATACAGCTTCAGTGTTGGAACATTCAATCCCTTCTTCTTCTGTGGATGATGGAGGGATGAAAAGTGCGAGGGTGTACACGGGCATGTGTACTGGAGGGCTAGCCTCCATGCCCGCTGCCAGCGTGTCATAGAAGGAGGTGGGGGAGGGGGAGAAAATTGAAAGGAGAAGGTAGGCGCGCAGCAGCAATTATTAAGCCAGTTGGCATGTGCTTCCCCCTCAGGCCTAGAGGCGTCCAGAGAGGCCTGTGGCCTCCTGGAAGGAGAGGAGGTGCCGGAAGGCCTTGGCAGGATCGTGGCCGCTGGGCAACAGAACTTGTTCCACTGAACAGCTGGGGAGGACCAAGGAGCGATAACCCGCCTCCATGATGGTGCTGGCAGGCACGAAGGCAGGGCACTCACATAGGAGATGCTGGGCTGTCTCCGCTGGGTCACTGCAGAGTGTGCACCAAAGGGAGGCGGTGAAACCAAGGCGAAAGAGGCGGGAGCCGGTGTTGTGGAAAGCCCACCCTGGCACCCTGTCTCTCAGGAGGAGGCTGCGCTCCTTGCAGTCCAGGCCAACAGATGGAAGTGGGTGTGGTGGTAGGCCATTAGCTAAACTTCCTCCAGCGGATAGATCCTTAATCAGATACCAAGCCATCGCTGCCTCCAGTTACAAACTTGCACATCTCCAAACCCGGCCCTATTGAGTCTTATGTGCCGAGGTCAATTTTCAGAAAAATGCGCAAACTTCGAACTTAGGGCCACCTTGGACCATATACTAGGGGAATGTCTTCATGCCCTCTGGAGGGACGACACATGGGAGGCCTTACTACCAAAGACCAATGGGAGGCCTTACTACAGAGCTCCGGCCCGGAGACCTAGCTGCAACTCCTCCGACTGGCCGAAGCCGCCGCCGCCGAGTGTAAATACCCTTCGGCCGTATTCTCAAAGCTAATACTTTTTGTCTGTGCAGCGTGTTGTGGATTCCCGTTCTGAAGCGCTAGTTATTAGGGAGAAGGTTCTCTGGGAAGACGCAGTTTCTGCAGTCTGGAGATGCACGAGGCGAATACGAAAGACGGGGAGCCGCACGCCTTCTCCGTCGCCGTGATTTACTACACCACTGACAATGCTATGCCGAAAAAAGAGCTCTTCTAACTCAAAAAGCCTGTTTTTAATACTTGTGTTAAGTTTTAGGTGGAACACCCTGTATAATGTGCTAACATTGAGGCGCTGGTCTGGTCGGGCCGTGCGGGTGGCCGCCGGTCCAACGGGAACCGTGGTATCACGGTCAGAATTTGCAATATCAGCTCCGAGTCTGTCTGAACATCAGAGTGTATAGAAAAACATGTAGATATTATACATTTAAGGCTGTTGAATTCCCAAATTCTAAGCATTGCTTCCCGAACTGAAGTTCGATTTCAGCTCATGAGGTTTCAAAGAACTGGCTGCAGCGCAAAAAAATGCTTCTGCGAATTTCCACTGTCCAATCAAAGCCTTTTGGCGGCACTAGTGTTGGATTTTTCCATTCATACGTTGAGGAGTTCAGTAGAGCTGTATCTTTCTATTTTCGCTGGATTGCGGAATAGGAAAGCGGTGCCGTAATGGGCGGGCAAAGCCAAACATTGTAGTTTTACTATGGAAATAATGCAGCAGCTTAACCACCTTGGTCTGAATAATCTCTGGCTCGGCCTTGTACAAGGTGCTACAAAAGGAAAAGTTGAGCTGCTCTGCAAATAACGGGAACATAATAATAATAATAATAATAATAATAATAATAATAATAATAATAATAATAATAATAATAATAATAATAATAATAATAATAATAATAATAATAATAATAATAATTGTTTTGTGGGGAAGCGAAATGGCGCAGTATCTGTCTCGTATATCGTTGGACACCTGAACGGGAACATCTCTTGGTTTAATTTTTGAGGATAGACGTGTGACCAGCTAATCGCGCGCCTATTTTATGAACCAAATTTCTTGCAGTCATAGTAGGGAATTGACATTCTGCGTTCGGGTAATGCGTAGACATGCGAGCAAAAATTACGGGTGGTTTACCTTGGGGTTAACCACGAATTATCGTGCGCTATCCCCATTAGTCCTGATTTTGCATGGTGTATCTTGACTTTCATTGCTTTTCCTTGACCTGAACTAGCTTACTTCGGTTGATATATCATGTGATGTAAGTTTGGGTACCAATGCATCATATTAGACTTTTACTGTGGTAGATTTGGTCAATTCTCTACATTCACAAATCCATGGGAGTCGTTCAGTCCAGAGTCAAGGAGTTAGTGACGTAACCGTGCATTATTCAGTCCAAATGCGGTATTTTGTGAACCGTTTAGTCTTCAAGTAACCTGAATATTTTTTTTATCTTAAGAGACAGCATAAGAGCCTTACTGCCGCGGAAAGCCGGCATCGAACATTTGTAACACACTAGCGAAGGAAAACTTCATAGCTGGGGGAAAGGGATCCTAACGAGCGGCGGCACTAAACTCAGTTCCGCTGGCCGCTGCTTCAGACCACTACGCCATCGCCACATATTTTCATGGTGTTTATTACGTTGAAAATATATTCTGTTTAGATGAACTAAATATTTACAAAGCTTTTAGGAAACGCCACGAAACAAATCGCAAAAAGACAGAGCGACAGAACACTATAGACGAAAGGTAAGGCTGAGCACATCAACGAGAGGGAGTGCCGCTGCGATTGAAAGTCGGTCGGTTTATACACTTCCTTCAGATGGACAATCGGTTGGGAGAAATCTTAACATCATCCCTGTATGAACTGCATAGTAGAAAGTGTGTGTGTTCTAGGTCTTATACTTTATACATCCGGGACTGGGGATCCGTGGCTAAACAGGACACGTAAATCGCCTCCCGCTACTCTCGGTCAGATTGGATGCATAGCTATACGCTTTGGCGGAACACGTTCTGATACTGCTCGTCAGCTTGTGCGCTCTATTCTCAAGCTGCGAATAGTGTACCAGGCCAAATTTCATCGCCTCATACGTCGACAGCAAGGTTCCCTTGAAGCAATCAATCGGGAGGCTATGCGCTCCTTAACTTATCTCCATCGTATTACACCCATACCCATTGTGCAAGACTACGCTCAATTTAACACAATTTACATTAAGCGGAACCATCGACCAGCGTGACGCGAATAGAGCGCACAAGATGTCGCTTCAGCTTCATCGTTTACAGACTCTTCCTCGTTGGTCAACCTGTCAACTCACAGACAATCGCCTCTCTGCTTCGCCGCCGATATTAGCCGCGCATCTACCTCCAGGGTGCAATATATACCGATGCAACACATATAGCTCTGCAGGGAGTTACCGCAGCTTTACAGTCCCTCCCATCCTCATCTGTACTCCCGCGCTACATATAGAGCGGATACTTGCGCTCGCCTTGCCTTAGAGCTTCAAGCGATACCCAGTGCAATGGCTTCCCTTCCGCTCGTACCCACTTTCGATATTGTCCACATTTACACTGATTCCCTTGCCCGCGTATAGCCGCTCAAAGCTGTCCGGCGCACATTCCAAATTAAACAATCCATACACCAACTCTACAAATAATACTCCTGTCCTGTGCGTATACACTGGATTCGCGGCCATAATCACGATGCGCATAATATTCATGCGGATACAAACACACACCTTGACACATCAGACATCTGGCACTTTCCCCTCTTCCCCCAGATCCGTTCCTGTCCCATGTTTCCGAGAAACAAGCTTTGCGTCAGTGAACACGGGCTCTAATTCCTCCGTGTTCGTACCCTCTCCCCCGTAGTCTCAGTCGGGAGGGGGAGGAGATATCCGTGCGCAGGATTCGGGAAGGAGCGGCCCTGACTCCCTCTGTGCGTCATCGGTGGCGTGACAAACGCTTAAAACTAACTTACGACTGACCCATTGTGGTGCTGCGCCTGAGCTGTGTGACGCAAAACGCTTGCTCTGGACTTGGCCAGCTACAGCCTCCGCGAGACGACGCTTCCTAATGAAGGTAGGCTTGCGATGGGACGGTTGGGGCATGTGCCTGCCCCCAATCGTCCCTTTTCCCACTGGTGGGCGGGGCTGCGGCGGCTCACGCCGAGCAGTAGGCTCTTTTCCACTTGGCGGCAAAGTGCATACAGCGCCTTTATTTTACCTGTAATGAAGTATTTCTCTCCCTCTCAGTTTTACAGCGAACACGTCGGCGCCGCAAACTAATGTGCGCCCGCAGTCTTATTTAATATCGAAGGTGTGCATACAGCCTTTGTCGAAAATATGCAGGCTGAGGGGCTTGCTTCTGGATCCTGTAGTGTGGCTCTCTAGCACCACTTTGGGCCCATATCTTCAGAGGGATGAAGACGAGAGATCCTCTCGCCTACGAGAGATCTGAAACGCTGACATTTCAAAATGAGCCACGCTACAATGTCCAGATGCAAAGCATTCGGGATATTTTTAACGTTTCTGTTATATCCCTAAACATAGCTTTGATGTTCGAAATAAAAAAATCACAAAGCCGCGTTCTAAATGATAATATAATGTGCAGATCACGAGCGTAAAATAACAGTGTACAGGAATATTTGAAGCAGAGTCCCGCAGGTGGTGACGGTGGGGATGGCAGTAAAGAAAGATGTAAATTGTGGTGTTTACTACAGAAGCGATACGTGAATTACGAGAGGCGCCGTAGAGCAGTGCGCCGGATTAATTTAGGCCACATGGGGTTCTTCAACGCGCACTGACATCGCACACTACCCGGACGTCTTTGCATTTCGCCTCCTTCGAAATACGGCCGATTTCCACTCAGAGAAACGTGCAGAAAGTAGCGAGGAATGCCTATTGCATACTATGTCGTACCACGAATTACGGCGACGAGAACCAGTTGCGGGCGTGCATCCTTATGCGCCCGGAAATCTCTGCTAGTTTTAATCCAGGGACGAAAGCTTCGAATGAGCTTCGTGAATTTCAGTACTTGAAATCAGTGAACAAAAAATAAAAGCGCCAGAAAATTTGCGTCCCCACGATATAACTTCCCATTCCCAGCAGGTAGTCTGTATTTCTTATTCCTTGATTCATGAGTGCTCTGTCTTATTCTCAGTGCGTTTGTTCGTCGGTAGGGTCAACATCACTTGGTGATATTCCTTGAATAAACGAGGGGTCATTCAAAAAGCGCAGATCAATGTTTATTATATAAATGAAAAAAAAAAGATGCTGTGAGTAGTGAAATGTAGCACATATAACACCAGCATGAAAAACTAAAACGATTTCATGAGGTGGATAGCAAATGAAAGCATGCTTCATGGAAACAATGGCGTGACCTTCGCTTTTATCGTAAAAAACCAGAACGCAAGCAAGCCGGGAGACACCACCGCTGCCGTGCAAGACGTGGTCAGCGTAATGAAGGAAGAAATGAGGATATTGAAACAAGACCTAAGGACCCTCATAGAGGAAAACAACAAGCTGAGAATCGAGGCGAAGACCTTGAAAGAAGGTGGAGAAAGAAAAGTGAAACCACCCACTGTTCAAGTACCTTTGACCCCCAGGGAGGATGGCATGGTGGTGGAACAAGCCAGGCCGCCAAAGAGAAAGGCAACGAAAGAGGAGGGAGAAGCTGGATACGTAACCATAGATGATCAAGAAAGATTTATGGAAAAGATCACAGAAATGTTCTGCAAGATGGAGCAGAAGTTCGCAAAGATCGTGCACTTCAGACTAACAAAGCACACGGCCAAACTCCAAGCTTTCGAGGAGTATATCATAGCAAGGCTAGGACCCACTGTAGATAATCATGGACAGGAGCAATAAGGAATCCGTGATATGGCAGTAAACTGTAGAAGCTTTGAGAATAAGAAGGCCGTAAATAGTACAACAATTCATGAGAACCAGAAATCAGGCACCGATGGCAATAGCTCTGCAAGAAACAAGTGGACCTGCAAAACTCTCCGGGTACAAGACCTTCGATGACGGTCTGGGAAGGAAAAGCAGAGTTGTCATACTGGTCAAAAGTAATACAGCGGCCATACAGCCTGAGGTTCAAAACAAGGAAGTAATCGCAGTTCCGGTCGAGTGCATCAGCGGGAAAAAGAACAGAGGGAGCGTCTTCATCCTAAACATATACAGCAGGCCTCAGCAAACAAAGACAATATTTGCGACTTGCTTAAATATAGCCATGAGAATAGCAAACAGGAAACCCCTAATTGTCATTGGAGTTTTCAACGCCAGCCACACTAGAGGCGGATTTGAAAAGATTGACGCCAAAAGGAAAAAATTTAAATGACAAAGAAGAACTGGAATTAAAGTTGCTCAACCCAGAAGGCATAAAAACAAGAAAAGGAGGAAGTAATCAGGCGGACACTTCCCCTGATCTAACCCTATCCCATTCGGTGGAAGAGGCCAAGTGGAGATGCACTAGGGAAGTCTTCGGGAATGACCATTATATCATAAAAGTAAACAAGATCAGCACAGTAACTGTCTAGACAGTTTGCCTATTTGTATCCACACAAGAGCAGCCATATATGCTGAATAATTACTCCCTTATTTACTTACTGTTACTCCCTGCCCCTATTGCTCACTGGAAATAGAGTCATTCCATTTACTATGCGCCAATTGTAAATAAAACAACGCAATGATGCAATAAGCACAAGTTCCTTTATTTCAAAGTACAAGCAAAACAAGAAAATGCATAAAATACCTCTGAATGTCACTGCACACAAAAAGAAAAAAGGGTGCGACCGGTCTGCCCTGCTGCTGAAGACCTGAAACAAAACGTGCAAGCAAAGAGTTATGCCAATGATTCAAATTGCCAGCTTGCGTGCTGAGAACACAGCTTGCCGCGCCGGGATCATCGCCAACTAAACCGGTAACAAAATATTAGGGCGAACACCCGAATAACATCAGGCATGCACACGTAGGCTGCGCACAACTACATCGAAAGACATTCTCCTGTTATGTATATGATCAAATTAGCCCGGGGCCAGTTTTTGCAAGTTTAAATACTCGTTGATTTTATGCATTCATTGCCAAGAATAATTGGAGGGAACACAAGATCCGCCTAAAGGGGCCATGATATGGTCGTTCTTCATATTGCAGTTTTGTGCTTCAGTAAGTAATACAAGAGCTTATGATTCAAATTTCGAAATTTGGCTGCCCTGGACGCGCTCTATATTCCAATAAATGCCATTGAAATTCAGAACGGGTAACTCCTCCGATCGGCAGCGACCGCCATATTGAATGTTATCGTGACGTCACCAGGGCATACATGGAGCAACGTCGTCTGTACTCGTTGCTGCAATGTGCGCAGCGAGGTCTTTTGTCCTCTGTACTTCCGCGGGCGACCGAAGTAGCAGTCGTTCCCAATATATGAGTGACTGGTGCCGCAAAAGCGTTAATAATAGTTACACAGTTATTCTTCGGTATAGGTATAGGGTCCGGTTACACTAGGCCGAAGGAACGGCGATCGGCGGTCGGTTGGCTGGTCGGCATGCAAATGCCATCGCTGACGCACTGGTCTATCAAGCTAGACCGACGACGACACCAGCATGACCAAAGACCCTGTATCGCAGAAGTGTAAAGAGGGAACTTAGTGGGAACTGGCAGAGTGTGGTAGGGGACTATCTCGTGTGACAATCTATAAACTTAAGAACTCTAAACTCATTGGACCTGATCATGCTAGCCATGGCGACATACGCGATGTGCGTGCACCAGCGAAGATGTGCTTTCATTCGGTGCCTGCCCATAGAACCTATCGGCGAGGCGATTGAGCAATACGGGCATAAAACGCCGCACGACGGTGCCGCTGCTCGCTAGCCGCCGTCGCCTGGGCTTGTGCAGCCGAGCGAAAGCTTCACGCCCGGTGAATAGACGGCCCCAAAAACTGCGCTTGTGATCCTTATGGCTACCAAAAAAGCGAAACGAGTGGCTGCGTTTATTATCTTCACACTCTCAAATTAATCAGCGGAAAACTCCTGCCAGATGCTTGAATTTTGGCCGACGTTGGACCGCCAGCGCCTTTCGTGACGAGGCTTTGCGAGTATGCGAGATTCGTGTGTTCGATTTCGGCGATTGCGGAGAGCGAATTCTCAAGCGTTAGCGCGTGATAACAGCTGTCGAGCGTAGTTTTGGCCACAGTTACCTCAAAGCGACGACTGCCTACATCGTAGGGCGCGAGCTATAGAGTTCTATAAGGGGAAGTGCCGATATGTGACCCGATCTGCAGAGCATGTGATGAAGGCAGCCGGTAGCAGCCGCCGGCGTCGACTGTGGACAACAAATCATGTTGCTTTCATTAATTCAAGTAATGTCCGAACGTATTTTTAGCTAGAGCGCTTTAAAATCAAATACTGAAGACGTAAGAGGAAGCAGATACAATTAGCGGGAAGCGCCGGTCCTACGCGAATCGTTTCCTAAGCAGGCGATTTAGCATCAGCTGCGCTATTTGCGGTGTTACCATAGTGTGAATGAGTAAAAATACAATTCGTGAGCAAGAGTACGTAATATTCAAGATAAGAAGAGCCCACCTTGCGTTTTATGCCAAGCAAACGAGCAGTACTGTTTGCGCACAGCTGTGTAAACAACCCCAGCGCGGGGCTGCAGTTGTCGTGATCGTCGCATTCCTAGGCCACCATGCGCACGCACAGTAAACGGTAAATGATGTACTATTATTTTCAAGCACTCCTTTAGTCGGCGGCAACTATTCATCGGCGTGGGCAGTGAAAGCATTCAAGTCGCATAGGGTTTTGCAAGCGGCTCGGTTCCTGCAAAAGGGTTCTACGAGCCGAAGGGAATGTATGTTCGACCTACAATTAATGCACACACGCAGCGGGGAAGTCGTCTCATTCGGCAATTTTCTCTGCTCTTTTCCTGCCTCAAGGTAACTCTAGTGCCACCTTGTGATAATTTGAGTTTAATTATCGAGCCGACGAATAGCGGACAAGAAATTGGTAGCCAGCTACAAAACGCCGCTGCTTTCACGGCCCACATCGCCGAAGGCATGCACTGCAAGTGCCGATTTTCACATACGTGAGCATTTGACTGCTCAAAAGAAACCACAGTCATAACATAAAAATGACATGTTTATTAGCGTAAATAATAAAGCAGGGGTCCATCGATCCAATTTTTATTCTTCCGGAGGCCTCCACTGTGGCACCACTTTCTTGCTTTCTTCTCTTAATCCCTCATTTATCCCTTCCCTTACGACGCGGTTCAGGTGTCCGTCGATATGTGAGACAGATATTGCGCCATTTCCTTTCCCCAAAATGAATTTTCTCTTACGGGCGCGGTTCGGGCGTTCAAAGAGATATGTGAGACAGGCGTCATTTATGGGTCATTTCACGCAAAACGTCCCGGACATTGCGCTCGAATAATAATAATTGGTTATGGGGGGAAAGGAAATGGCGCAGTATCTGTCTCATATATCGTTGGACACCTGAACCGCGCCATAAGGGAAGGGTAAAGGAGGGAGTGAAAGAAGAAAGGAAGAGAGAGGTGCCGTAGTGGAGGGCTCCAGAATAATTTCGACCACCTGGGGATCTTTAACGTGCACTGACATCGCACAGCACACGGGCGCCTTAGCGTTTTTCCTCCATAAAAACGCAGCCGCCGCGGTCGGGTTCGAACCCGGGAACTCCGGATCAGTAGTCGAGCGCCCTAACCACTGAGCCACCGCGGCGGGGCGGACATTGCGCTCGACCGTCTCCAATTTGTTCAAAAAAATACCTGGAATCTTATCCTAATGTGCGTAATCAAAGCCTTAAATATTTTTGCCGAAAAAGAATTATTCGTGAGGTGAGCGCTGTTTGAAAATTTAGAAAAGGCGAGAAAACAGGCACTGCTCAATGATTAATAAAAAATTAAAATTTATAGAAAACATTTCGCAATTTTTTCATTGGCATTTTCACAGACTCTGGCTTTCGATATAATGCACAGTATGCAGCTTTACACGGTATAAGTATTTTTTTAAATCGCAGAAAAGTACGAAAACGCACCATTTTTGTTTTTTGTTTCAAATATCAGCTTGCTCTCAGAAATTTGGAAAAAGCCTTTTTGTTTCTCTAGATGTCTAGTGCCTATAGCAAATGTTACAGGTGATGAAATTGCTTACATAGAAGTAAAAAAATACCAAACTTGCAAAAAGCGCGTTTTCAGCCAAAAACACTAGTTAGTTTCAACCTGAGGTGCTACAAGTAAACATACAAAATGTAGCTGGTTACGCAGAAAAATTTATTGCCCTTCATTGCTGAATTTTTTAGAGGTAATTTTTGTTAAAAGCGAGAAAAGGATTTTTTAAATTGTGCTCTCGCCCCCAAAGTGGCGTTTTCTTTCAACGCCTCTGTGATGGCCTGATGTTTTGTGGCGTAAGAATGCTTAGACTTTTCTTTTCGGTACTATTTCGATAAATAAAGAAAAAAACGTTGCGGCGATAGCATAGTGGTCTCGCCGAGCGGCCACTAAAGGAGATCTGGATGCATTGCCGCGTGCACGACTCCCAGTCATGAATATTGATCCATTTTTTTTCCCTTTTTCATGATTTGACCTAGAACTCAGCTGAAGGTCAAATTTGCACGGTCCGCAATTTGTAGGGCCCACTCGCGGGCCGCCCACTCAAATCCCGTGCCTCCCCCCGCGTATCATCGACCACCGTTTCTCTCCCGAGTCGAGTCGGGCAGGGGGAACCGGGCTACGCTGTCCACGCAGGGGGGGGGGGGGGGGGGGGGGGTACTTAAGGGAGGCCCGGTCGTCAAGGCGGGTTCTTGCCCCCCCCCCCCCCCCCCTTTGCCACGGACAAAGCCTTGACCTCCGGCCCCGACATCACCTGGACTCCCGCCTTCGACGATGTGAGAATAAACCTTTGTTCTTACTGGCTGTCCCAAGTCTCCCTGTCTGTGGGCAGAGGAATCGCCCACAATTTGAAGCCCCAGGTCCCGTAGTGAAGCTTTCGCTTAAATATCTCGAACTGCATTTAAAGTCGCAGGAACTCTAAGAGCACCGCAGTCAGAGGGCGGCGTGCGGGCAGCATTGGGCTGTTGTTGCCAGAAATGGTCCAGCGTGGCGAGTGCGTCGTCTGCCAGGCGCAGAAAGTCCCGCTTGCGGCCGCCTTGTTCATCGTTTTTGCTCAAAAAGTAAATAACGAAAGTGTTCATGATCGAGAGTTTAGATGAGAGGAGGGTTTACAAAAGCCTTGATAGCTTCGCACGTCAGCTGCGCAGCCTCTCGATTTCTTGAGTCCCCAAGTGTGTGCCGACAACGCATGAAGTAGGCTCGTTCTAATGCTTTCCTGCCGCCTGTTCTTGCCTCCGTGTTGTTAGTCGCCTGCCGGAGGCTTGTGGAAGGTAGTTGAGCGACCCCAATGTCTACGGGCGGACCAACGCTCTAACTGTGCGGCCAGAATGTCCCCCCGATAAGGTCCTTTCGCTACCGCTTACAGGCGGTGGAGGAGATGGTGAGGGATGCAGCCTGTCCGCAAAAGAACCGCAAAGTAGAGAAGAGCGTTTGGAGAATAGGCGTGCCTCTTAGAGTGCGTACGCGTTGAGGTCGTATTTCGATGGAGGCGAAGTATAAAAACACCCATGTGCAGTGCGACGTAAGTACGCGTTAAATAACCCCAGGCGGTCTAAATTCGCCCAATGGCCTCCACATCGGCGTCTTGCTAACGTGTCGCTTCGGGACGTTAAAATCCACATTTCTTTTATTTAAGCCTCATTACAAAATATGGATGAACAGCAGAGAAAAAATCCTCGTAGAGCAACCTCTCCGAAAACATACAGTTGTCACAAACACACACAGACACACACGCGCGCGTACACAGACATACACACGCACAGACACACGCGCACTCGCACGCACGCACAAACTCACATAAACGCGATACTGAACGAACCACTTCGTAAAACACGCCAGCCAACCACCTCGCAAGCACAGCGCGCCGTCGGCTCTGAGAGTGAGTGGACCATCTATGGCGGCGCCTAAAAATCACGTGATCGCAACTCGCAAATAGGCGGAGCGGCGGAAAAGAGAAAACAGCTGCAGTACATTCAGGGCTCCAAAGACTTTATTCGCGACTCTGACCGCGCTTATCGCCTTGCGCCTTCTCTGAGTGATCTCGACAACTAGGCGAAAATTGATGTTGCCATGGCAGTGGCTGAACTTCAAGTGCACAGCAGCAATGGCATGTGACGACTTACCAGTATCGCAAGTCAACTGAAAGTTTGATGCAGTATGAAGAGCGCAGCGTATATATCAGCGGCAAAAGCGCTTCGCTTAGCTTTTACAAATGCAGATTCTATATACTTACAACTTCACCCTTTACAACTTTGAGCGTTCGATAGGAAGGCATTTGCTAGTGGCTTAAGGGATTGCACGATGGGCAGCCCGCTCGTCGGGCGTACACACGGTGCCAGCTCGTCGGTCGTCCGACGAGCTGGCGCCGGGACGACCGACGAGCTGGCACCGGGTGGACGCCCGGTGGGCTGGCTGTCCATCGCTCAATATGTCAGCAGCCACATGAACGGCGGCCAGCTCGGTGGTTGTGAACGACCACCGAGCTGGCCGCCATTCATTTGGCTGCTGACATCTTGAGCGAGCGTCCTGGAGTCACGGAGGAAGCCCTCCAGCTCCTCCAGAGACCCTTGGTGCTCCCCCCCCCCCCCCCCCCCACCCCGTCGTCCGCAGGCTGCCTTGGCAGCTTCGCGTAATTTGCTCCAGGGGAACCCTCATCCGGCTGACCTGGGTGCCGGTCAAGGTCGGAGTACGGTATACTGTATGTAATTCAGCAAACTAGGCTCTTTACGACTTTACGCGTGTCGCTTACCCGCATGCTGTGTGTTTTCCTAGAGACCCTGGTTATCATGCGGGCGACCTGTATCGCGGAGTTATGTATTAGTCTGAGCGCCTGCGTGCACCTTTGGTCGGATTGAATCCACATACCCAATATTCTGATGGCTGTTCTTTCCGGTATGGATTTCCCTTCTAGATGAATATTAGTTTTAGTTTTTCTGCTTCCGGTACTGATCGGTTCAGTTTACCTAGCCAGATCCTTAGCTGTTTTGATTTTTCTTACGAGCAAGCTCATTCCCAGTCTGAAAAAAATTTTCTACGCACGTAGAAGACGACGAAGTGCATCCTTTTGGAACGCTTTCAGTCAGACTCCAGCTTTTTTCTGTGTTTTTGCGTGCATACTGCGGGGACGCCGTCCCCCGTCATACGGCGATGGATCTGAACCCTCCTAGGCATCCGAATAACCTGGTGGCCTCCTCCTCGAGCTCGTCGAGGAAGCGGTGCAGCCGTCCGAGCGACTCCGACAGCGATGACACCATCGAGTACCTCAGCGAGGCCAGCAGTGAGGATGGCTTTGAGACTTACCTCAGCCGGAAGACCAAGAGAAGACTTCTAAGAGCCGGATCGTCATCTAGTAAGTCCACTTTAAAAAAAGTGGCAAAACACCAGCGCACACCATACTCGTAGTTCCTGTGCAGCCAACCGACATGAGGCGGCTTAACAGGCAGGTCGTCTCTGTAGAACACGAATCCCTTGTGCCTAAAGAAATCAAAGACGTTCGAGTGAATGCGCGGAAGAACATTGTAGCCGTTGAGGTCCACCATGCGGCTACGCTGGAACCTATGCGGGCCATAACTCAGCTCGGCGGTTTATCAGTATGTACTGTTATCCCGCTCGGCGGGGATGAGGCCTCTTCAGGCGTAATCTATGATGTCGACGAGGCTATCACGCCAGATGATTTTCCCATAATCGTGAAGCCGGCAAATGAAGGCACCGTAATTCTACGGGTGTCACGTCTGGGCAATTCCCGTTGTGTGAAGATTTTGTTGCAAGGCTACAGCCTTCCATCACACGTGAAGGTGGACCATTTCCGTCATGCCGTGCGGCCATTTATTCAGAAACCCCTGCAATGCCACAAATGTTTGAAACTGAGTCATGTGAGCGGAGTCTGCGACAACACGAGAGTGTGCTCTCGTTGTGCCGGAGCTCACAGCGCTGAGTCCTGTAATGCACAAGTGCTTAAGTGTTCCAAATGCAACGGGCCTCATGATGCCTCATCTAAGAATTGGCCGCGCTTAAAAAACGAGCGTGCCGTTCTAAAGCAAATGTTTCGGGACAATTCTACGCACAGTGAAGCTGCCGCGACTGTTCGTAAAAGGCGTTCTCGCCGCAAGAACTCAAGAAAGTTTATTGCAAAAAGCAACCACATCGACGCGCCCACGGCACCTCCTCCTCAACCTCCTCCCGTGCCGCCGCGTACAAGTGTGTCCAGACCGCGAAATATCGACAAGGATAATCACATGTCTTCGTGTTAGCGCTTCCGCCGTTACGTCCTGCTGAGCCTCCTCAGCGCAATCTCCTATCGCCGAGCTCACCTGTCGTGGGAGAAGGGCTCCCAGAGCAAGATCGCCAAGCCCTCGTGATCCTCAAGACGGTGGTCAACGCCATTCTACCTCTGATACAGGCCCTGCAATCGTCAACCGCCCGAAGCATCTTACTGGTGCTGGACTGTCTTGTTCCAGCACTACAACATATTTAAAACCGAACGGCTGGCCAGCTTCCCACGTTTCGTGAGGAAGTCAGGGTCGCTGCGGTCTTCCAGTGGAACTCAAGAGGCCTAATGTCACGAATTGCAAGTTTTCGGCAATATCTTTTCAACAACTACTTCTCGATATTAGTCATCTCTGAACCTAACTTATCCCAAGCAATCAGGAGTTCCGGGTACGAGCTCTTCTTTGATCCGACCTGCGGGGAGCGCAGCAAAGTTCTGGTCCACATCCGCATCGACATAGCGTACGTTTGCTGAACAGTTCAACTCCACAATGAAAATCAGTACGTGTGTTGACCCTGATTGCGGCGTATGTCTCCCCCTCCTCTCAATTGGCCGTGAGAGAAGTGATGAAGGAGCGAGTGAAAGAAGAAAAGGAGAAAGAGGTGCCGTAGTGGAGGGCTTTGGAATAAATATTGATAATAATAATAATTGGTTTTTGGGGAAAGGAAATGGCGCAGTACCTGTCTCGTATATCGTTGGACACCTGAACCGCACCGTAAGGGAAGGGATAAAGGAGGGAGTGAAAGAAGAAAGGAAGAAAGAGGTGCCGTAGTGGAGGGCTCCGCAATAATTTCGACCACCTGGGAATTTTTAACGTGCGCTGACATCGCACAGCACACGGGCGCCTTAGCGTTGTCAGTGAAAATTGGTTTTTGAGGAACGCAATTGGCGCAGTAATTTCCTCACATATCTCGGTTGTATTTTTGCTTTATTTACCATATAACTTATGAATGACAGTTGGCGCGGACAACTTCCGTCTACTAATTCCGTCCACGCCACTCATGAGCCAAGAAAGGCCGTTTCGTGATGTACACTTTGGTATCCAAATTTGTCGAAAGCATAGGTGAAAACAACTTTGTTGACGCTCTTCATTTGATATCGCATTCGCGAATCATTTGTTTTTTTTTATTTCCATCCCAGGTTCTCTCTCCCCCTATGTATACGAGATGTTTCAGGGAAGGTGATTTTAATTTTTAAATTATTTAAAGCAGGGTTTCTGAGGCAAATATAAGCTTTTTGCAGCTTTGTAATACTGTTATGTGACGGCAAGCCGGTGAAGACGGGATACATGGCAGATGGCGGTGGAATGATTGAATGGCGGTGGGCCTAGCGCGAGCGCTCCGTGCCGCGCCACTGCCCACTTTGTCGTCTTCTACTCCGTGGCAATACCAGTGTTGGCGGACGTTAGAAAACAGGTGAATCATGTTATCTATTAAACTGAATAACAAAGTTTTAATAATTAACCTTTTAACCATTAACGATAGACACATGATTTCAATAAGAAATCGGTAGCCCGCCATTAGTATTAGCCATATGAGTTTTTAGAATTTCGAAAACGCGATTACCCTCGGCGCTGTGGATCGACAAAATTTGCCTATTTCGACTTGTTACGTGCATTGTAGGGGTTGCTTTGCCTGCATACTTTTCGAAAGCGCATGTATTTTGCCACGATGTAGCCAATTTGTCCCGCCAGGTCCCTCTCCTGCTCGAAACTTGCTTAATTGCGGAAGTGTGTCTCTTCGCTCCCGAGGACTCCGCGCCCTTTGCTATAGCCCCTGTTTATACGCCTTCTTAGCTCCCGCTGTCTGGGCCGAGGGTTCCAGCGAGGACCCAGGGGCGGTTCTGCGTGCTCAACGCGCCGAGCAGCAAAGGCAACGCAAGGAACGACAGCGTGAGGCTGGAGAGGTCGAAGGACCACCCCAGCTGATGCAGCAAAACGAGCTCTGCAAGTGGAAGAACAACGTGTTCGTCGCCAGCGCCAACGTGAAGAATCATTTGGAAGAGCTTTCATCATAACATCATTCAGGCAAAATTACCACTGCTTGCGCACGTCGCTCGTATCAGGTTGTCTGGTCGTCCGTCCAGATTTTCTCAGGTCACTTATACGTATAGGAGCCTGCAACCAAGCGGGGCTTAGGGTTGTGTTTTGCTTTCAGGCCAGGACAGCAGGCTATGACTATGGGATCGCCGACGGCTGCATTACGTCATCCTGACCAAATCCTCCAATTGAAGACCAATACCATTTTGTTCTTTTGAGGAGAGAAAATGAGCGTGCTGCCGGAATGAAGACACTCGGTTTTCGTCAGTTATGATGGATCCATGGCGATGTTTGTATAACCTTGGATTAAGAAGCAAGAACTACCCCGAAACGAGGTCATAATGCGGCGAGTTGGGCGTGTTGGTACATGGTTTTCTGGAAAAGCAGCGCTGAACAGACGAGGACAGCGCCCGTCCTTGTCGCCTCGTCTCTGTCCTCGTCTGTTCAGAGCTGCTTTTCCATAAAAGGTAATAATGCTTTGCAGGCAGCATAGCTGGTATCGGATTAATGTTGGCCTGAATGGTATAGTAGTGGTGTCCTGTGAATTATTGTTCGTTACCTCCGATAAAGCATACTAGGTGTTCGACGCGTTCGTGAACATCTTATAAATGGGCTTTGACGGTTTTGTTCATCAAATGTTGGTGCTTCTTGATAATGCTGGTACCAGAATTTTGACCGGTATGCTGTCCGAAAAGCCGGTCGAGAAACAGTGGCGTGTTTTCTACTGCGCAGCCGCTCGGGAGCCGTTGCTGCTGTCGAACTTAATTAGCTTCATGACCACACATGCTAGCGGTGGGAGCATTACGTGGCCGTCACAAACGCGCAGCACTGTGTTGCATGCCTCTGTGTCGTTACCAGCAGTCAGCTGGGTCAGAAATGTCTCCAAATGAGGCTCTTTGATTGTGCAGTGATATAATAGTCAATTCTCGCCTTCGCAATCGATCGCTGCTCCAGCGTGGGCTAATTTTTTGCGTTTCGCCTCTTTCGAAACACGGCGGACGCGGCCGGGTTCGAATTCGGGTACACCAGCTCAGTAAGTAGTAGAGCGTCCTAACCACTGAGGTACCGCGGCGGATAGATATCCACACGTGTTCCATCAATTCTCACGCGCGAGCCTGACCCACACTCCGGGTAGGAGTTGCCTCGCACTCGTAACGTGCTGTCTATTGCAAGAAATAGTTGGCCGGAGCCCACGTGCAAAAGCACTGTTAGCCTGCGACCGGAGCAGCGAGTAACTGCAGGCTCTACAGGTAGGCCCTAAAAGCTACAACTACGCTCGCACCTTTCTCTCGGGCCGCACTGCCTCCCTGCACATTGATCAGATTACCACACCCCCTTATACACTCGGAGAGCCCGGTACCCCTCAAGGGGCGGTCCTTTCTCCCCTTTTCTTTAACGTTGCTCTCATCCCCCTATCTCAAACCTGGCTCCAATCCCACACCGAAAGCATACCCTGTACGCTTATATTACCACATCGACCACCCATGGCTCTGACGGGGAAATTGACGAAACTGTTCAGTTAGGAGCAGACACCATCTCCTCTCACGCGTCATCCATCTGGCTCGAAAGTTCCCCCTCTATGTCCGCACTCTTCCTAATTGGGCCAAAATATGGCGCTAACTCGCTCATCCAAATCGCTCTAAAAGGATCCCCTATCCCTGTCACACCCAGCCTCCGCATCCTTTTCCTCCACTTGCAGGATTCTGGACGAAATGAACATGTACCCTTAAAAGATCAAGGCCTGCACGCGATCCGTGTTGCACCTTGTACGCCGAGTATCCTCTATTAAAAAGGATTTAGACGAAGCGGACAACATGAAAGTAGTGCATGCATTTACGCTTAGCCGCATACTATACGCAATAATAATAATAATAATAATAATAATAATAATAATAATAATAATAATAATAATAATAATTGGTTTTTGAGGAAAGGAAATGGTGCAGTATCTGTCTCATATATCGTTGGACACGTGAACCGCGCCGTAAGGGAAGGGATAAAGGAGGGAGTGAAAGAAGAAAGGAAGAAAGAGATGCCGTAGTGGAGGGCTCCGGAATAATTATTGAGCCATTATTGAGCCTGAGGACATCGTCGTCATCATCATCAACCACTGTCGTTGTCACGCCCACACCTAAGGTTTCCTTTTCTGTTGGCGCAGTGCCGAACTCTCTTCGAAGACAGACTCATCTGCTGTACTCTCGCAGAGCGCAGCGCACTCTCGACACTCTGTTGAACCTGTAAACTCTCAACTTCATCACGAACCACCTATGCAGGCTCATCGTGTTCGAAACTGTATTTCTCCCGGAGGGCGCAGCGGGGTTTCTGGAGCTTCTTCCAAGCGCACACCCCTGAGGAAGCCGGGCGCCGGGCCGGGGGACGCTTCTACCGATTTTTACGGATGGGTTGCCGGCGGTGGGTTTCGCACCAACCACCTTCCGCAGCTGAGGTGGACGTCCAAGCCTATAGACCACAACTGCTATCACCTCCCTTCGGCATGAAAAGTCCGAGGAATTCAAGATGGCGGCCCCCATAAGTAAATCAATATAACAACCCAATTGGTGG
Organism: Amblyomma americanum; assembly: GCF_052857255.1. Lineage (NCBI taxonomy): Eukaryota > Metazoa > Arthropoda > Arachnida > Ixodida > Ixodidae > Amblyomma > Amblyomma americanum. The sequence continues at coordinate 271,607,198 of NC_135497.1, forward strand.
TTGACTGGTGCCGTCATTAGTATATCGATTGGTCATTGATTGGTGACGTCACTGATATATCCAATTGGTGATAGCGCTCGTTACTTCAACGTCTTCCAGACGGTGGTGGCATCTTTTCTTTATTTGTTAAACATATTGCTTTCTTCGAAACGACATTAAAGGCGCTCACACAAGACAGTAAATGATAATTGGATTTGGTGGAAAGGAAATGGCGCGGTATCTCTCTCACATCTCGGCTGACACCTGAACCGCGCCGTAAAGGAAATGATAAAGGAGTGAGTGAAAGAAGAAAGGAAGCAAGAGGTGCCATAGTGGAGGGCTCCGGAATAATTTGGACCACCTCTGAGACAAAACCAAGTTTATTTTTTGTTTCCCTTACGGCGCGATTCGGTTGTCCAGTTACTCCGCGATTTGCTTTCCTCAAAAACCAATTTTCAGTTTTGATTCCAAAGCCTTCCACTACGGCACCTCTTATTTTCTTCTTTCACTCGCTCCTCCATCCCTTCTCTTACAGCGCAGTTCGGGCGCACACCGAGATGTTTGAGACAGTTAGCGCCTCATCTGCTTTCCTCAAAAATCAATTTTCAGTTTTTATTCCAAAGCCCTCCACTACGTACGGTACCTCTTTCTTTTTTCTATTCTTTCATTCTCTCCTTCATAAAAAAATTTGATTTTTTAAGGGTATTCCAATTTTTTCTTTCCTCAAAACGAATTTTCAATTTTCCTTTGGAAACCATGGTCTTGCGCAGTGGATGGAGGTAGGGTGTGTGTAAAGCGAACCAACAAACGCCGCAGTTCTCAGAAACATGGAAACCAGTAATACATTCTTATTTTGTCTGCTTTTCAGCTCCTTTGCGGAAATGCTAAATTTATAGATTAAAGCATCGTGGAATAGCAACCTTTATAAAGCCTAAGCGCTAATATTTGTAATTTAATTAAACTGTGCAGTTAAGGGGTACTTACGTTCAGACGGGAGCGAAAATAATAATAATAAGAAGAAGAATTGGTTTTGGGGAAAGGAAATGGCGCAGTATCTGCCTCATATATCGTTGGACACCTGAACCGCGCCGTAAGGGAAGGAATAAAGGAGGGATTGAAAGAAGAAGGGAAGAAAGAGGTGCCGTAGTGGAGGGCTCCGGAATAATTTCGACCACCTGGGGATCTTTATGCGAAGGGCATTTACATCGCACAGCACATGGGCGCCTTAGCGTTTTGCCTCCATAAAAACGCGTAGTAAAAATTGCAAAATTACATTGTGCGCCGCCGCGGTGGCTCAGTGGTTAGGGCGCTCGACTACTGATCCGGAGTTCCCGGGTTCGAACCCGACCGCGGCGGCTGCGTTTTTATGGAGGAAAAACGCTAAGGCGCCCGTGTGCTGTGCGATGTCAGTGCACGTTAAAGATCCCCAGGTGGTCGAAATTATTCCAGAGCCCTCCACTACGGCACCTCTTCTTCCTTTCTTCTTTCACTCCCTCCTTTATCCCTTCCCTTACGGCGCGGTTCAGGTGTCCAACGATATATGAGACAGATACTGCGCCATTTCCTTTTCCCAAAAAACCAATTATTATTATTATTGTGCGCCGAGCGCACTACTAACACCGCGAAGCCGCTTTGTGAAGGGATGAAGGAAGGAGGCAAAGGAGGAGGAGCGCGCACTGAAATCGCACACCACGTGGGCGCCGTTTGCATTTTGCTCCACCGAAACTCAGCCTACAGAACCACCGCTGATTTTTGAGGTAAGGGAGAGAAACAACGAAGAACAAAAACATGAACTGACGCCGCACACCACACGGGCGTCTTGTGCATTTCAGCTACAACGAAACGCCGCATTCTACAAGATGCCGCATTCTATAGTCGGATACAACTCAAGTACGAAGCGGCTTTTCCCCCGTCGAATGACCCTCTTCCATCCAGTGGCGTCGGCCGATTCTTATGAACCTGCTAGCGTTACAATGTAGGGAGTGACAGATGAAATTGGATAGCCTCTCCCTCCATGGTCGGGGATAGTCCCCTCCGTGCATTACCACGCATTCCCTTGATTGTTAGGACAGCAGGTCCATGAGATTCGGCCCACTCCATAGGCTGGAAGAGGGTCCTTTGACGAGGAAAAGCGGCATCTTTTTTAAGTTGTATCCGACCATAGTGGTCAGGAGCCGAACGCCATAATTTGTGGTTTCATAAGACGGACATGTCGGAGTAAACGTCTCACTTCTCGGTGGAAACCCGAACCGTGTCATGCGGAAAGGGACGAAGGAGGGTGTGAAGAAAGAGGGAGGAAGAGGGGCCCTAGTGGAGGTCTATGGTATAATTTCGGCCACCCGGGGATATTTAACATGCGCTCAGACCGCACAGCACACGGATGCGTTTTGCGTTTCACCTTCACCGAAACGCGGCCGCCGCTGCCTGCATTGAAAGCGGGTTCTCGACCACCTGGGGATCTTTAACGTGCACTGACATTGCCCGTGTGCTGTGCGATGTCAGTGCACGTTAAAGATTCCCAGGTGGTCGAAATTATTCCGGAGCCCTCCACTACGGCACCTCTTCTTCCTTTCTTCTTTCACTCCCTCCTTTATCCCTTCTCTTACGGCGCGGTTCAGGTGTCCAACGATATAGTGACACGAGGATTGGAAGTAGAAGAAAGAGATCGCAGCCTCTAGAAGTAGACGACGCTGAAGTGTAGGTCCGTTTCTCTGGTGCCCTCGTTCAGCCGCTGCTGTTCCTTTTCTGTGTAACAACTGTTACAATATTATTCTCCCCCTATCCTCTCTTCCTGTCCCCTCACCTCTTTCATTTCATTTCTCCATTCTGCCTGGTATCCTTTATTCCCGCTGCCCCAGCTCAGGTGCTTCAGTATCGATGGCAGATGCCGGGGCTAGCAAAAATCTTTTCCTTCCTTTTTACTACTATTTTCAATAAAACCACTACCACCACCACCACGGCGCGGTTCAGGTGTCCAACGATATATGAGACAGATACTGCGCCATTTCCTTTCCCCCAAAACCAATTATATAGCTCAAGAGCCGAGTTGCCTTAATCACTGAGCGACTGCGGCAGGTGTAACACTTGAAACGTAAAATAAATTAGCTGCGGTTTAACTACTAGCTGTTGGACCTGGTGATATGCTTTGGTATCGGGACCGAGGTCTTCACCGCATGACGATGAACTCTGCAGACGACGGAGGGAAGCCTTCAGGAGGGTTGGTAAACTTGAAGGTTTATTTACATATTTACAAGAGAAGCAGGGAGACCAAAAGTCAGAGATGAAGTGCTACATATTTACAACAGAACCAGGGAGACCCAAAAGTCAGAGATGGAGCGCCGTGAAACCAGCCAAATCGCGGCTTAAATACAGTGGATATTCCCTAGGCACCTAGCTAGGGAAACCGGTGGCTGGTCAAGCTTCCAATGGGCAGACACACTCCTCATAGTCTCTTCCCTAACCCCGTGACCGCTCCGCCCCCACAAACACGTGCACAGGTGATAAGGAATCCTGGCGCCTTGAGGTCCTGGAATTGTTTCCGACCGGTTGAGCAGGTCCATAAAGTCATTGGCTTAGCAGGCGGTGACCCCCTCCGTGGGAAAGAGGCGTCCTGGAATGTGGCTTCCGACGGGTTGATCATGTGCACAAGGTCGTTGGCTTAGCAGGCGGTGATGCCCTCCGTGGGAAAGAGGCGTCCTTACGGCCCCGGGCATTCCAGAGGGTAAGATGAATCAGCCGTGTCCGCCCCCGCTTTGTCTGGCCGCACGTGAAAGCGAGCGAGGCGGGTTCGGCGCCTTTGTGCGCGTCTTTCGGCCGGTCCACGTGAGGGTGCAGTTCGGGAGAAATGCCGCATTCCATACTCCGGACCAAGGGATGAGAGGCCTTTCGTCACAGCTCACCGTCGCCAGGAGCCGTTCCTAATCCTCTTCTCAGGACGACAGCACCTTTGGGTCAAACATAGTTCGATGGCGCCTGCCGGGATCGTCTGTTCCCGCTGTCGGGGCCTCCAATCACAACAATCCGTCCGCCGTCGAGAAGACGCCACGAAGTGGTTGCAGCTGGTCGGTGCACCACGAATGGGCGTCAGAGTCCCAGTCAGGCTCGTAGTAGTCAGTCCACTTGACCTGCACAGCTGGCAAGGGTCCTTAACGGAGCATTAGCGATCCGATCTGAGCTCAGCCCCTACCTCCGGCTAGGCAGCACGCGGCCAGCCTCAGAACATTGCCAGGTCTTTAATACAGAGCAATATAGCTGCAAATTTTGGATGACTTAACCCTCGCCAACAGCTCACGCCCGGAAGTCGGCTGAACCAAAACTAGTTCCTCTTTGTTTTCCCTTTTTTTCGCAAAAGACCTGCGTCTGAAATTTGGTAAAAAACTTTTTTTTTCGGCAATGAGGTAGGTACAGAGAAGCAAGGAAAAAACAAAACAAAAACCAAAAATGATAGACGGTAGCTTTTCTCGAGCATTAGGGCATTTTACGCCAGATTATGCAGGAAAGCTACGACTGAGACCGTCGGCATTCCCGTTTTCCCGCCCTTTTCGGTAGCGGTAGCCCGACTGAGTCACTGGTAGAGGACCGACTACGTCCCCCACCAAACGACGGTGGTGGTGGTGGTGGTAGTGGTTTTATTAAAAATAATAGTAAAAAGGAAGGAAAAGATTTTTGCTAGCCCCGGCATCTGCCATCGATTCTGAAGCACCTGAGCTGGGGCAGCGGAAATAAAGGACAGCAGGCATAATGGAGAAATGAAATGAAAGAGGTGAGGGGACAGGAAGAGAGGATAGGGGGAGAAGTAATATGTACAAACTATTTACACAATAAGAAATGTGTTCAGGTTGTGCGTGTGATTAGTTCATTTTAGAGGAATTAAATCACACACGCGCACAGCACTGTGTTGGTTACAACTGGAGTGGGGCGTCCAGTTATTAATCGTTCAAGGTAGAACTCGCGGAGCGTTCGGTCACTGCGTGTAACTACCTGACGGAGAACAGACGGGACGTCAAGCCCGTGAGTTCGAGGTATACACAGAGGCTCACCAAAGTTCGCTCACGAGTGCGCGCACTGCCCTGCGGCCACAATAGCGTCTTGATGGAGTCTGGTAGTATGCCTTGCGCGCTATAGGCCGCGAGCATATCGCGACGAGCATCGGCGAAAGCGGAACAGCGAAGGAGCAGATGTTCTAGTGTTTCCACTGCACCGCATCCGTCACACACATCACTCGTCGCGATTCCGTGACGCACCCGTCGTTCCCCGGGCCACACGCAGCCAATGCGCGCGCGGAGGATCATTGCACGTTGTGACCGTGTAAGTGCGCGACAGCCGGTGACACTGTCGATGCGCTCACCTCCCGCGATGCGTGGGTCGGGGTGCTGCTTTCGGAGATGGTCGTGGATGGCCGCACGCACGTCCTCCAGCGCAAGGGGCAGATCGCTGGCAGGTAGTTGATGTGCAGCGGTCGCGAGGTCGTCAGCTTCTTCGTTGCCGGCGATGCCGCAGTGACCGGGCACCCACTGTGCACGCACGGCACAACCTCTCTGCGCGAGGCGCTCGATGCGCGAGCGAATTTCCCGCACTAGTGGGGTACCGCGGCCGTTAGATTGCAGGCGGCTGAGGGCGGCGCGGGAGTCGCACAGCAGAGCACTCCTGGGCGGCGGAGGGCCGAGGGTGAGCAGCAGGTCCAGCCCGAGCCGGATCCCCATCAACTCCGCCGTGGTGGAGGAGCCCAGGAAGGTTGCGTGTTGCTGGCTGTGCAGTCGCAGGGCGGGGATGGTGGCTGCCGCAGCAAGGGAGCAGCTGTCGCGGGCCACTGAGCCGTCGGTGTACACGAGGAGATGGTCCTGGAGCTCCTCGTGTATGACGGCTCTGGCCAGCTGCTGCACAGCACAGAGGGGTGTGCTCCGCTTTCCCGCGATGCCGACGATCTCTCGCTGTACCTCCGAGGCAGCAGGCCAGGGCGCGCAGGAGCCGTAGGGGGTGGGCCTTGGGTCAATTGCTCATACTCGAGCAGCGCCGCGCCCATTCGTGAGCGCGGGTGCGAGCGCATACGCTGCAGCAGCGAGCCGCCGTCCGGTGCGCGGTGAAGCCGGTCGATGTGATTCAGTGCCCTGCGCGCTGCTTGGAGCTCAAGGGACCACGCTCCTGCCTCGGCCAACGCTGCGGCGCACTGCGAGTTTTTGGGCAGGCCTAGGCACACGCGCAGGGACTTGCGGTGCTGAAGCTCGAGCTTCTTCCAGCACGGCTTGCGCACCGTGACGAGCGGCAGCGCATAGAGCACCGCCCCCAAAGCTGCGGCATTGTATAGACGCGGCGCGGCTTGCTGGGAGATGCCCTGGCCTCGAGCGGTCAGCTTGTGCACGGCGGCGGTGATCCTCTTCATCTGCAGACAGGCCTTGGTCGCCGCGGGGCGGAAGGAAAGGCGCCAGTCGATGTCCAGGCCAAGGTACTGCACCGATTTACGCCAAGGAATCGGAGTCCCGTCCAGTGACAGTGGCGCAAGGTGCGCGCGGGAGCGCGAAACGCACGCCATGGCCACCGATTTGTCCGCGCTCAGCGACAGACCAAGGCCGCGCAAGCTAGCATCGATTGCGGTCAGGGCTCCCTGAAGGCACCCCCGCACGCGGAACGCCTCGCCCGGTGGTCCCCGGCACCACAGAACTATGTCGTCTGCATATATGGACATGTACACATGGTGTCGCCCGCTCGTGGGGAGGGAGGCCGGCACCACCGACATGGCCACATTAAACAGAAATGGTGATAGGACAGAGCCCTGCGGCACTCCCATGTCGACCGGGCGAGGCTTGGAGAGCTTACCCCCTACTCGTACGCGCATGGTGCGCCCGCTCAGGAAGCTATGAACGTATCGCAAAAGGCGCCCGCTCACACCAGCCCCCTCAAGCACCGCGAGAATTGGTGCGCGGTGAACGTTGTCAGAAGCGCCCGAGACGTCCAGTAGCAGCAGCAGCGCAACCTGGCCTGCTGCCCTGGCATGCTCCAGCGCTGAAACAACGTCCGATATAGAATCAGCCGTGCACCGCATCCCACGGAAACTCGTCTGCCGCTCGTCAAACAAATCAGCCTCCGCAGCCCGCTCGTTCAGACGCTGCAACGCCATATGCTCCATGAGCTTACCTGCCGCCGATGTTAATGCAACTGGCCGGTATCCGCTCAGCTCCGTAGGTGGGCGCCCTGCCTTTCGGATGGGACAAACGACCGCGGTTCGCCAATCCTCCGGTAGCTCCCCGCGTTCCCACACCAGGTTGATCTGCTGCAGGAGGATCTGTCGTTGCTGCGCATCCAGGTTTCGCAGCATTTGGTATGTCACCCCGTCCGGTCCGGGCGCCGAGCGGCGGCGGCAGCGCTGCAGCGCATTGTTCAATTCCGCCGCGGTGAACGGCGCATCACATGGACCTTCCGAGGTGACGGGCGAGGGACTGGCGTCGCTTCTGGGGCTCTCAGGAGCAGCTATGTTAGCGGCGTTTGCGGGGCTGGGCGGCGCGAACCGATCGGCAAACCGCTCTGCCAATTCTACAAAGCTGAGCCCGCTGGAGATTGCGAGGGCGGCCAGCGGTTGACGGTTTGCCTGTGGTTCGGTGATGCGGAAGGGTTCGCTAATCACGGGCACTAGCTTCATCGGAGCCTTCCTCAAATCCCCTGGCTTTCCGACACGCTGACAGGTGTCGCAGGACTTTACAAACTGCTTGACATCCCTGACGCAGCCAGGCCAATAAAACTCCTGTAGAAACCTAGCTTTAGTTTTCTTCATTCCAAGGTGGTAAGACCAACCCCCACCATGGCACAATTTAAGGATGCCTGCGCGGTATTTCTGCGGCACCACTAGCTGATCGAACTGGACCCCCTTTGAGTCCTTGTACTCGGCGTTGCATCTGTTCCTGCCGCGAGCCTCTCTGCTCGTCTCAGAAGCATCGCCTCCTGGGTTTGCCCCTGCCTGACGCGTCGTGGGAGAGCCTTCGTTCTTCCTACGATTTACTTCAGCTGCAATCTCGCGAGCCTTCGCACGAGTGAGCGCCTGGACGGTTCGATCGCCGAAACTACGACCCCCTTCTTGGAGCATCTGCTCCGACCGATTTGAAAAGAGGTACGGAAATTTTCCCGGCAGATTCTGTGATACCGCTGCCTCCGTTTCCAGAACGCCAAACGGGCCCTCTATTCTAACTCGTGCGATCGGCAAGCACGCGCTATTCTCTTCGGCCACCTGCCTAATCCCTGCACATTCCCCAGTAAAATCAGCTGCGTTCACGTACGTGGGGTGGATTACGTCCATGGTGGCCGCGGAGTCCCTCAGAACCCGGCACGGTTTTCCATTAACCTGCATGTCTTTCAGGTATGGCTCTAGCAGGCGCATGTTCTCATCGCCCGCCTCCACCAAGGAGAGAACGATTTCCTGCTTCCTGCAAGCGTGGGTCAAGTGACCGGGCTCGTGACAACGGAAACACACTGGTTTCTTTCTAGCTTCAAAAGCCTTATCCCTCTCTTTTTCGGTCGCCCCCTTTGTGGGGTTGCTTGATTCCGCTTTGTGGTCCTGGTTCCGCTCCCAGTTGCGGCTTGCTGCCCCTCCTGTCTGGATCTGTGGAAATTTTTTTTCTATTTTGGGGCTTACGGGGGCACGAGCACCCTCTGCTACGCGCTTGGCATGGAACTCTTCGGCCAGCTCTGCTGCACTTTCTAGGGTTTTATTTCCCGGCCTGTCCTGCACCCACACGCGCATTTCTTCCCTCAAAGAGCCAAAAAACTGCTCCAGGCAGATCACCTCTATTACTTTATCGTGAGGTCCGTAAGCCTGTTCTCCCTTTAGCCATTCCTTCAGGTCTGCCTTAACGTTATACGCAAAATCCGGGAATGACTGGTTAGGCTGTTTTCTGGCTTCTCTGAAGCGGTGCCGAAGGGCCTCGGCGGATAGGCGATACTTTTTTAGGAGTGCTGCCTTTACTTTAGTATATTCTGCCGCCTCTTCTTTTGCCAGACGAGCGAGTACTTGGGCCGCCTCACATGGAAGAATGGTCAGAAGTTTCTGCGGCCAAGACTCGGTCGGGAACTCGCAACTTTCACATGCCCGCTCAAAGTTCACGAGAAAGAGCCCTATGTCCTCTCCGAGTTTGTACGGCTGCAAGAGGTCCTTTATTTTTATTTTTGATGCTGCCTGGTTTTCCACTGTGTTCGGCACCTCTAGCCTAGTGCGTTCTGCCTGTGCGGCCTGAGCTATCTGTAGATCGAGCTGTTTTTTCTCGATCTCTCTTTCATGCCCTTCGCGCTTCCTTTTGTGCTCCCTTTCCTTCTCTTCGCGCTTTCTTTTTTCTTCATCCTCTCGCTTCTTTTGTTCCCTTTCCTTCTCCAACTCCTCCTTAATTAGCTCCCAACATTCTACTATCTCCTCCTCGTCCGCACCGGAATCCTCAATTGCCCTAATCAATTCAGGTTTTCTACGGATCGACCCACAATCAGTGCCCAATTCCCCGCATACGAGAACTAGGCCTGGTTTGCGCAGTTTCTTCCAGTTCATGACTATTTAAGCAACGGCAAGTCTCTACTCACGTGGTCAGAGGAGCCCCGGCTGCCTCTTATACCAACCTTCGATTACCTAGGCTAACAAATTTCCAAAGTTGTAAAACCTGGCAATGCTCCAAGAGAAAGACCGCGCACTTACCATACCAGAGTCAGAACCAGGCGCAGACCATCCCACCGCTGCCAACCAGTTGATATGCTTGGGTATCAGGACCGAGGTCTTCACCGCATGACGATGAACTCTGCAGACGACGGAGGGAAGCCTTCAGGAGGGTTGGTAATCTTGAAGGTTTATTTACTTATTTACAAGAGAAGCAGGGAGACCAAAAGTCAGAGATGAAGTGCTACATATTTACAAGAGAAGCAGGGAGACCAAAAGTCAGAGATGAAGTGCTACATATTTACAACAGAACCAGGGAGACCCAAAAGTCAGAGATGGAGCGCCGTGAAACCAGCCAAATCGCGGCTTAAATACAGTGGATATTCCCTAGGCACCTAGCTAGGGAAACCGGTGGCTGATCAAGCGTCCAATGGGCAGACACACTCTTCATAGTCTCTTCCCTAACCCCGTGACCACTCCGCCCCCGCAAACACGTGCACAGGCGATAAGGAATCCTGGCGCCTTGAGGTCCTGGAATTGTTTCCGACCGGTTGAGCAGGTCCATAAAGTCGTTGGCTTAGCAGGCGGTGACCCTCTCCGTGGGAAAGAGGCGTCCTGGAATGTGGCTTCCGACGGGTTGATCATGTGCACAAGGTCGTTGGCTTAGCAGGCGGTGATGCCCTCCATGGGAAAGAGGCGTCCTGACGGCCCCGGGCATTCCAGAGGGTAAGATAAATCTGCCGTGTCCGCCCCCGCTTTGTCTGGCCGCACGTGCAAGCGAGCGAGGCGGGTTCGGCGCCTTTGTTCGAATCTTTCTGCCAGTCCACGTGAGGGCGCAGTAGAAAATGGAGAAAGCGAACTAGAAAATTGACAAGCAAATATCTGGACAGCAGTAAGGGGGCAAATCAGCAATTATCGGTTAAGAAAAAGGTTAAAGAAACAGAGAGAGCTTTGTGGGAAAACAGGGATGCTGACGAAATCGGCACTGGAAACATACCGGACCTTTAAACAGGAAATTGTCAAAGAAAATATCTATGATAATTGTAGGGGAAGTTCTTTGTTGTTTGAGGCCAGGACTGGAGTTTTGCGGACTAAGACGCATAGAGTCAGGTACCAGGAGATAGACACTTTGTGCATTGCGTGCGGAGAGGAGGAGGAAACGGCTGAACACTTGATACTTTTCTGTAAAGGGCTTCACCCTACAGTGGAAAGCAGCGGGGCTGACTTACCCAAGGCATTGGGGTTTAGGAATAGTGAAGGGAAAGTGGATTTTAAGAGGTTAGAAGTAACCAAGCGAAGGTTATCTGATTGGTGGCTAAAAGCAAGACAGGAGTAAAATTTCACAAGACATGGCTAGGTGGCTTGAGCCACCGCCCGATGTTAAGGGTTCGGCCGTATCCATCCATCCATCCATCCATCCATCCATCCATCCATCCATCCATCCATCCATCCATCCATCCATCCATCCATCCATCCAGCCGCATTCCATACTCCGGACGAAGGGATGAGAGGCCTTTCGTCACAGCTCACCGTCGCCAGGAGCCGTTCCTAATCCTCTTCTCAGGACGACAGCACCTTTGGGTCAAACATTGTTCGATGGCGCCAGCCGGGCTCGTCTGTTCCCGCTGTCGGGGCCTCCGATCACAACACTGGTTAGAGTATACGAAATGATGCATCGGGCAAGCAGACGCGGATTGGCGTCTGTAACGTTGTGTGCGTTCCGCACACTGGATAGGCAGCGCGCCCACCCTGCCACCCTGGCAGCTAGCAGTTAATCGTTGATCGCGAGAGGTTCGTCACCCAATGAACGCTGCGGCTTATTCTATTACCCTCTACCGGCGAATCGAAAGGTCAAAGGTCAAGTGGTGCGTAACCATGGTGGACCGCATATGGTAAGACCTACAGCTGCACCTAACCTCTGGCTCACTTGAAGGTCAACCGGCAACATACTGCAAAATCGGCTCTCCCTGGCTCTTTCTTTCGCTTCAAAACACGCAAGCAGTCAAGGGGGGGGGGGGGGGATGACTGAAAAATAAAAATAAAGCAAATTAAAGAATGAAATATTACTTCCCTTATACCTTCCCTTATTCCTTCTCTTGCGGCGCGGTTCAGGTGTCCAACGATATATGAGGCAGATACTGCGCCATTTCCTTTCCCCCAAAACCAATTATTAATATTATTATTATTATTATTATTATTATTATTATTATTATTATTATTATTATTATTATTATTATTATTTTCGCTCCCGTCTGAACGTAAGTGCCCCTTAACAGCAGTTTAATTAAATTACAAATATTAGCGCTTAGGCTTTATAAAGGTTGCTATTCTACGATGCTTTAATCTAAAATTTAGTATTTCCGCGAAGGAGCTGAAAAGCAGACAAAATAAGGATGTGTTACTGGTTTCCATGTTTCTGAGAACTGCGGCGTTTGCTTGGTTCGCTTTACGCACACCCTACCCCCATCCACTGCGCAAGACTATGGTTTCCATAGGAAAATTGAAAATTCGTTTTGATGAAAGGAAAAATTGAAGGACGCTTAAAAAATCAATTTTTTTATAAAGGAGAACCCGCCGCGGTGGCTCAGTGGTTAGGGCGCTGGACTACTGATCCGGAGTTCCCGGGTTCGAACCCGACCGCGGCGGCTGCGTTTTTATGGAGGAAAAACGCTAAGGCGCCCGTGTGCTGTGCGATGTCAGTGCACGTTAAAGATCCCCAGGTGGTCGAAATTATTCCGCAGCCCTCCACTACGGCACCTCCTTCTTCCTTTCTTCTTTCACTCCCTTCCTTATCCCTTCCCTGACGGCTCGGTTCAGGTGTCCAACGATATATGAGGCAGATACTGCGCCCTTTCCTTTCCCCAAAAAACCAATTATTATGAAGGAGCCAATCAAAGAATAGAAAAAGGAAGAGGTACCGTACGTAGTGAAGGGCTTTGGAATAAAAACTGAAAATTTGTTTTTGAGGAAAGCAAATGAGGCACTAACTGTCTATAACATCTCGGTGGTCTGTCTGTTACTGCCAGGAAGAAAGAAAAGGAAAGTGCACAGGCCTGCTCACTGGCTCAAGACGAGCCACAATCGCTACCACGTGCAGATAGTAGGAGAGTTGAAAGATGGGATAGAAAGACAGGATAGTAAAGACGCGCTAAAGACAAGGCCGATCCCGGAGGTAGTGCAATACCGGGCCAACCGGTGGCGGGAGTGAAGCATCCTTCAAACTCTCCGCCACATTTCCAAAAATAAGTCCAACTTGGACCCGTAACAGATACTCTACGGGGTCCAGACATTCGCGGTCCGGACATCTCGGTGGGTGCCCGAACCACGCTATAAGAGAAGGGATGAAGGAGCGAGTGAAAGAAGAATAGGTGCCGTAGTGGAGGGCTTTGGAATGAAAATTGAAAATTGGTTTTTGAGGAAAGGAAACCGCGGAGTAACTGGACAACCGAATCGCGCCGCAACGGAAAGAAAAAATAAACTTGGTTTTAAGGAAACGAAATGGCGCCTGTCTCAGAGGTGCATGGTCGAAATTATTCCGGAGCCCTCCACTACGGCGCCTCTTGCTTCCTTTCTTCTTTCACTCACTCCTTTATCCTTTTCTTTATGGAGCGGTTCAGGTGTCAGCCGAGATGTTAGAGAGATACTGCGCCATTTCCTTCCCCCAAATCCAATAATCATTTACTGCCTTGTGTGAGCGCTTTAATGTCGTTTCGAAGAAATCAAGATGTTTAACAAATAAAGAAAAGATGCCACCACCGTCTGGAAGACGAAGTAACGAGCGCTATCACCAATTGGATATATCAGTGACATCAACAATCAATGACCAATCGATATACTAATGACTGCACCAGTCATCCACCAATTGGGTTGTTTGTTATATTGATTTACTTATGGGGGCCGCCATCTTGAATTCCTCGAACTTTTCATGCTGAAGGGAGGTGATAGCAGTTGTGGTCTATGGGCTTGGGCGTCCGCCTCAGCTGCGGAAGGTGGTTGGTGCGAAACACACCGCCGGCAACCCACCCGTAAAAATGGGTAGAAGCGTCCCCCGGCCCGGCGCCCGGCTTCCTCCGGGGTGTGCGCTTGGAAGAAGCTCCAGAAACCCCGCTGCGCCCTCCGGAAGAAATACAGTTTCGAACACAACGAGCCTGCAAAGGTGGTTCGTGATGCAGTTGAGAGTTTACAGGTTCAACAAAGTGTCGAGAGTTCGCTGCGCTCTGCGAGAGTACAGCAGATGAGTCTGTCTTCGAAGAGAGTTCGGCACTGCGCCAACAGAAAAGGAAACCTTAGGTGTGGGCGTGACAACGACAGTGGTTGATGATGATGACGACGATGTCCTCAGGCTCAATAATGGCTCAATAATTATTCCGGAGCCCTCCACTACGGCATCTCTTTCTTCCTTTCTTCTTTCACTCCCTCCTTTATCCCTTCCCTTACGGCGCGGTTCACGTGTCCAACGATATATGAGACAGATACTGCGCCATTTCCTTTCCTCAAAAACCAATTATTATTATTATTATTATTATTATTATTATTATTATTATTATTATTATTATTATTATTATCATTATTATTGCGTATAGTATGCGGCTAAGCGTAAATGTATGCACTAATTTCATGTTGTCCGCTTCGTCTAAATCCTTTTTAAGAGAGGATACTCGGCATAGAAGGTGCAACACGGATTGCGTGGAGGCCTTGAGCCTTTTAAGGGTACATGTTCATTTCGTCCAGAATCCTGCAAGTGGAGGAAAAGGATGCGGAGGCTGGGTGTGACAGGGATACGGGATCCTTTTAGAGCGATTTGGATGAGCGAGTTAGCGCCATATTTTGGCCTAATTAGGAAGAGTGCGGACATAGAGGGGGAACTTTCGAGCCAGATGGATGACGCGTGAGAGGAGATGGTGTCTGCTGCTAACTGAAGAGTTTCCTCAATTTCCCCGTCAGAGCCGTTGGTGGTCCATGTGGTAATATCAGCGTACAGGGTATGCTTTCGGTGTGGGATTAGAGCCAGTTTGTGAGATAGGGGGATGAGAGCAACGTTAACGAAAAGGGGAGAAAGGACCGCACCTTGAGGGGTACCGAGCTCTCCGAGTGTATAAGGTGGTGTGGTAATCTGATCTATGTGCAGGGAGGCAGTGCGGCCAGAGAGAAAGGCGCGAGCGTAGTTGTTTTTTTGAGGACCTACCTGTAGAGCCTGCAGTTCCCGTAAGATGGCGTCGTCTTGATCCTGTCAAATGCCTCGGTGAGGTCAACTGCCAGGATACCTTTAGTGCGGTGGGGGATGGTATAATCAAGCACGTCATGCCTAATTTGAAGTAGGGCGTCCTGCGCAGACAGATGCGCACGAAATCCGAGCATACTGTGGGGGAAAAGGTGGTTGTCTTTCATGTATGTAAGTTGTTAGGCGAGCAAGAATTATGTGCTCGAAGACCTCGCAATGCTGAACCGTCTGCGAGTTTAACTGCGCCATTTGCTTTCCTCAAAAACCACATATGACGGCGTTCCGCTGCTGACGACTGCAACGCACTATAAAATTCCGGCTCAGTAGGCAGAGTTTCGGTGGAGTTGAAATGCTGACAACGCCCGTGTGGCGTGCAGCGTAGCAGCAATGCGGCAGCGGTGGCGGCTCAGTGACGTCATAACTGCCATGAGGTTTCTCCTCAGTTCAAGGTCAAACTCGCGCGCACGGCGCACGCAGCGAAGAAGCTACGGAGGCGAGTAGTAAAGATTTCGCTTTAAAAACATGCTCGCGGGGCAACACGATGACAGGAGAATGGCCAGGTTGAAAGCGTCGAGCAAACAATACTAGTGAGACGATAAAGCCGCTTACGTAGGCGCGGCGCACTGGTCAACTATAGGTAGAAAAATTACAGCCGGTTTGCGTAGTTAATCAAATGCGAAGTTGGTGCGCTAGCACTGCTTCCCTCTGCTATACTTTTATAAACGACGCTAAGCGCACCGCCTTCTATGAGGTCGCTCCGCCATCTCATCAGCTAAGACAAGCGACGCTGCGTCGCCACCGTCTCCTTTGCGCTTCAAGCTCACGGAGAGAGAGAGAGAGGGAGAGCGCGAGAACAGCGGCGGCTTGCACGAAGCAAATAAGACAGTCCTATTCGCATTTTAATTTTATTCGCGGCGTAGAACCTCTCTCGGTTTTGAGAAAAGGAAAGGAGCATAGCTATGTCAGTGCACGTTAAAGATCCCAAGGTGGTCGAAATTATTCCGGAGCCCTCCACTATGGCACCTTTTCTTCCTTTCTTTTTTCACTCCCTCCTTTATCCCTTCCCTTACGGCGCGGTTCAGGTGTCCAAAGATATATGAGACAGATACTGCGCCATTTCCTTTCCCCAAAAACCAATTATTATTATTATTATAGCTATATAGTTCACGTCGGTGGACGCCTTAAGCGGGCCACGAACGCTGACAAACTTTGTTGCTTAGTACCCGGATTCGAACCCGACCATGGAAGCATTTCGATGGAGGCGAAACGTGAAAGTCGCCCGTGTGCTGTGTCATGTCAGTGCAAATTCAAGATACCCAGGTGGTCGAAATTATGTCCGGAGGCCTCCACTAAGGCACCTCTTTCATCCTTTCTTCTTTCACTCCCTTCTTTACCTTGTTCCCTTACGGCGCGGTTTGGGTGTCCACCGAGGTATGTGAGGCAGTTACTGCGCCATTTCCTTGCCTCAAAAAACATTTTTTCCCAGCTTTTAGTCGGCGTTCGTGGTGCACTGACCTTGATGGCCTCAGTTGCCTATGTGCTTTAAAACACAACAAATACACAACACACACGAGAGAGGTTTTAGACCGAGGTTTTAGACCGCCCGGCCCAGGTTTCTTACTGCCATCGATGAAATCCATGGTTGCGGCTAGAAGTAACTACGCACTAAAAATAGCTTTCGCCATCTGCGGGGTAGGTCGTGGTGCTGGAAACTTTTATTGCCAACGATGTAAATGGTGGGGGCGAAGCCCCCTACATGGCACTTAGGTGCTCCCTCACTGTGAGGATCGAGGCACCCCTAAAAAGCGAAGGATAGCCCTTGGAGAGCAATCCTTCTCAGAACACTGGAGATGAGCCGGCGCTGGTCTTGAGAAGTTTCGGTCATAAGAGTCTCCCAGTAAGACTCCGCCACGGTTGGTGATGGGGGATGAGGGAAGGTTGGGCATGTGAGCAGGGTGTGTAGAAAGTCTCCTGGTTTGCTGCAAAGTTTGCATGACGAGAGGAATTGGTCTGGGTATCAGGCATGTACCCCAGATAACCACATATGTCCTTTGAACATCCTAGGAATGCCTAGTGGTGGATATTGTGTACTTCTTATAGACATCCGAATTAGTGCACAGAACACACTGGAGATGTTCCATAGATCATCAGAAGTGCATCAGTACCTCTAGCATAGGATGTGCATTAGATCAAATGGTTGGATATTTGTTGCATCCAGGGAATATCCATAATGTGTATCATCATCATACAGTGCACTTCTAATGGATATCCTAATTTGTCCATAGAACACACTGAGGATATTCAATATATCTCCAAAGGTGCTTCTGTACATCTAGTAATGGATGTGCACTAAAGCTCGTAGTTTGATATTTGTCGCATCCACTGGATGGCCACAAATGCTACATTGATGTCTTATGTACCTCATACGAATGAAAACTGGTGTACTCTCAGTTGATACAAATGGTTACTCTGCCATGAATTTTACATCAATAAAAATAAACTAGATACACAATAGCATCACACGAATTTATCTTACTGACTTAAACTGCCTACTAGCCTTGAGTGTGCTTTACTGGTAAGAGCAACACACTAAGGTTCTAAACCATTAACAAGGTGTGTTTTATATTATGTACTGCAGCCAGCAAAAGTTTGCGGGACGCCGAGTTCTGGGAACAAAACTTATTGTAGTTAACAGAAGAAAAAGCATGCACGTCCCTTGATGCTTCCATATAGATCAGGTGGGTGGATTACGCTACTGCGCCAAAATAAATGTTTTTCCGCACACCCATGTCCCACAAACTTTTGCTCTTGATAGTGCAACTATGCGGCGTTGCAGAACAGCAACCGAAAGCTGCTGAAGCACAATACAGTCCTCTTGCTGATGCTTACACTCAATAGTGTGTGCACTAAAGTAAGGAAGAAAAAATGAATGGCTTTGATAATAGAACTGCAGCAGTTTAAAAAACAATGAAAAGTTACTTAGCATCAATGCTCTTTATTTAGAATATCTTCATCAGAAAAGCCATAACAAATAAAACTAACACAGGGTGGTAAAAATGTCAAAAGCAAGAACAAATAAAACTAGCACAGGGTGGTAAAATGTCATAAAAAGAAAACGAGCATATGCAGTTATTCACTGAGCTTTTTCAGCTTCAGATGTTGACAAACGCCCTTTTTACAAGAGAGACTTGCAGTATATCTCTTTTGTCACTTACATAGCTAAGCAACTTAGGGTGAGTCTTTTTTAAGATGCCCATGAATATAGATGAGACTAGACTAGAGCTTTCTTAAGCAAAAGGTTGGCACAGTAGATGAAACATGTGTGTATATGCACTCAATCTGCCAAAGCCTGGTTGTGAGAATATAGGGTCGGTGGGAAGCATGATGATTTCGTCGCAGGCTGGGGCTGTTCATGGCTCCGATGGTGACAGATGGCCACTTGACTGCACAAAAATTAAACGCTCTCATAACTTGATGCAAAAAGTAACCTGACAACAAGCATTTATTTAAAATGTATATCTACTCAAAAAAGTATGGTTAAATTAGTTCTCATCCTTCTAAGTCATCCCTTCCAGGGAAAAGAAACTATGGCAAGACAGCTGATAAGCTAAAGTAGGTAACAGACTGATTATTCCTGGACTAAAAATCATTCTCCAATTCCAAAAGCAATATCATGGACACCACGCGTTAGCACAATCAGCAAGCCACAACTTTCCACATAATGGGGCCAGACTGCAATTAGTTACCAGCAGCTCAAAAAGATAACTTAAACTAATCTGAAATTGAAACAATTCTCACTTGTGTGCATTACAGTTGCATTTCTACATTGCTTTAACGAAACATCTATAAAATGAGGAGGGTAGATTATGTTCTTCTAGAAATTATTTTAAAAAAACCAGCACAGAAAGCAACAGCAACACAGTAGTATATAAACTCATTCAGTTAACTGAACATTTACAAGGCTTAGCAGGCAGAAACAAATATAAAGTCACACATCATGTTGCAGTTTTCCAGGAAAATGAAGATTTGGTCGCATAGAAGCTAGAAAATTGCGTTAAAAATTAATGAAATGACCAGAATGAAAGTCAAATTCATGTATGAAACAATGTATCACTTTCTGACTGTTTCCTATAGGCCGTCGTGATAAAGATGTTTTCAGTCAACCAGTGGGCATAAAAATTTAGAAAGCGAACAAACTATTTTACCTTTTTGGAGGAGCCTCAATGTCTTGCAGGTGCATGACGCAGCCAATCCTTAATGGCTGTTTCCACTTTATGGTCATTGCAGCTATGGACAGCCTTGACAGCAGCCAGCAAAAGAAACATAAATATAAGTTTCTCGGTTTTGCATTACTGTGTTTAGAATTCTAGCTGCTGCAAAGATCACTGCCTGTAGAGAAGCCAAAAAATCAACAAGCTAATTCTTAAATGCAAAATTATAACCGTGGGGCAAACAGTGACCTTAGGCTCCGCTAATTTTAACACTTGCATGAAAGGCCAATGTGAAGTACTTTCAGCAGCTTTACTTTAGCTGGTTGCATATATCATCATCAGCCTATACTAAGTTCATTGCAGGACAAAGGCTTCTCCCATATTTTGCCAATTAACCTGGTCCTGTACAAGCCGCGGCCACGTTATCCCCACAAACTTACTAATCTCATCTGCCCACCTAGCTGCATAATGTGCTGCCTAACAAAGAGGCAGTACAAAAAACACAGCACATATTTGGGTTGTGAAGAAGTGTCCTGGCGGGATAGTTGGAAGCCTTAGAAGGCATAACAGCAACTGCAGGGCGTAGAACGTAGGTTATGTGTCCATGCAAGACAAAGCCAGAGAATGGAACGAAGGTCCAGTGGTGGATCAACGGAGTTGTCACATTCAAGAGAAAATAGGGGGGAAGGAGGTCTGAGAGCCAATGTGATGTGTATTGGGCATGCGGAAAAGTTCAGCATATTTGTTTTCTACCACGATAACCGCAACCGACATAACGGGTGATGTGTTCAGTAAATGTACATTTCTTGTCCCTTTGCAAGGTGAGTAAGCAGGAACAGTAGGTTGTGGCAGTTCAAGGTAAGGTACATAAATTGAAATGGAGAAATTTTATGGTGCTGCCTTCCTCTGCATTTGTTTCCATAATTTTTTTAAGAATGCTAAGAATGCTCTCACGCTGAACTCTTGATGACCTAAAGTTTGAGCTGAAGCGCATGCAGAAATATTGACTCATGCTTACCAACAACGCAACTGCAAATCTGAAGATCACTGAAAGCCAGTTTTCCTTTTTTGCCGTGAAATGAGAAACGCGGCCAGCTTGTCAACCATGACAGTTCTAAGGACATCCTCCTGGTACAGGATTCAGGCGTTATCCCTCCAACATCAGTGAACTCACGAATCTGCATTAAAATATTTTATATGAGATGAAGACCGACATTGAAAACTTATCAAATTAAAACAATATTCATTGCAACTGCATAACACAAAAAGCCAGGAGCATGCACAAGGCAGATTCCATTTCTTGAATGAAGGTGCTGAACATTTAAAAATTTAAAGGTAAACATATAATTCATGTAGACATACATGCTGACGGCACCAATAACCACCCCGCCCTGAGTCAGTGCATCAGCAATGAGAGAAAAAGGAGTTTCATAAAAAACATGTGCAGTTCTTACTCAAAACAAATGAGCACACAGGGTTCCACTGAGATACAATGAACAGATGAAGATACTAACAGATGCTGGGCAGTCGACCACCTTGACATCCATGATTCAAGCAATACTACAAAGAATAAAAGTTATAAAGCCGGTGAAAGTGGCAAATTCACCCAGAAGCACCAAACACAGCGTATAGCGCATTTCAGCAAGGTATGGTTTACACAATTTCACTGTCATGTGCACAATGTATTACCCACTAAAAAGGCTAATGCATGTACTAAGCCTATGAGGACAACTGCAGCATTGAAAGGGTCACACCCAGCTCGATTATTGAATCTGAAATCATGCCCAGATAGAACAATTTTTACTTCCAGCTGGAAATTATTCAGTTCTACCTACAAGTGGAAAATTTCCACTTCCCGGTCGGCTCCAACTGAAAAATTATCACTTCCAATTAAAAAGCACCATTTCCAGCTACATCCAGCTGAAACTGAAGTGCTTTACCAGTTGAAAATAATGTATTCGATTAACCTGGGAAGGAATGTAAATGATTTTTATTATTTTTTTGTTTATGCTACGCTATTTATGTTTCATGCAAATACAAATGTTTTTTTACAGCACTTGCATGTCCTCGGAGCCTAAAAACTACGTAAGCATTTGAAAGGCACACATAAGTGCAATAACTTTGTAGAAAAGCAGACATACTACAGGATATAAACTATATATGATCGTGAAAAGATGAATAGAAGCAGCTGGCATCCCGTAAAATAAAACGAGCTCAGAACAGCTGTCTGAAATGCCTTACTAGAATCGCTTTGGTGGATCCACTGAGACTGCTGTCAAAGCGCATCAGCTCCTGTGTGTCATCAAAAGGCTTTGGGATAGTCAGCGTTACTGCGATGGCTGCTTCCCTGCTTGAATTGTTGCACAGACCCAGGAGAAGCTCACCGTGTTGTTTTTGTACCACCCGCAGCACTGCTAGACGGGTAAGAACTGCCTGCTTAAAGTCTGGAATTCAAATAAAGCAAATAGTATTTACAACTTCCCTAAACAGTCTTCGATAAAATGAGGTGGATCACAAACTGCTTACATAATACTACAGCACCACAATAACTCCCAAAACTTTTTTATAGAAGGCTTGAAGACTCCAAATGCAATATTCAGCAACGTTTTTAAAGACACTGCTGCAATTTCAGCTGACAACTCTAAATCTCACCCGCACGTGCATGCAGATGAAAATGGCAATGCAAAGGATTATGCGCTTTTTAAACAAACATGCAGAAATAAATTATCAAGGTGGATAGAAGCTCACATAGAACCAGCACTGCGATGAGACGTTCATACATGCCTAGCAAAATATAAGTGGTGGTTTGGCTCCAATGGCATGCATTTTACCAAGTTTTGTGAAAGACAGGTTCTACACACTGTTGTGAAACCAGAACAATCTTCATTAGTGCTTCAACGCATGATCATCCCTTCTTCTGTGTTTAACACCAACCACGGGATACGACCATGCTCCCCAGTTTTTCATAACCACCCGACCTCTGACATGCTTGTAATGTGAGCATTACTCACCTATAACACCATTAGAAAGGGCTTTTAATTGAAGACAGGGCCACACAACTTTCATTACAAATTAGAGCACAGCAAGTTACCTTCATCAAGCCGCTGTTTCTTTTGTCTTTGGGCCTGCTGCTGTTGGTTGGGCATGGATGCACGAGAATGCCCTAAGCAAGGAAAGCAAAGTGAAAACAGGCTTGGAACATAAAAATAATTGCCTGTGTAAACTGCTTGAGCCTAAATGCCTAAAACATTAAGAGAAAATAAGGTTGCAAGAAAAATTTATTAATACTACATTACAGTACCTCTTTACATACTGTCAGCATGATGATTATATTAAGTGCACTGATGTTTTTGCACCTTTAAGAAAAACATTTTATGTTATTACACTTCAGCTTCAAAGGCTTGGCTTAAGCATGTTTCGTGGTCTTCATCTCCTGTAAACCATGAGGTCAGTTTTTATTAGGTCAGAATGCTTAGTTTTGACAATCTTTACAGCACAACAGCATCATATAGCATACGGCTAGGTACTTCAGTATACTGTGGTGACCTCGTAGTGAATTTCCTCGTTACCTTTCATATGTCGGCATTTATAAAGGTGTAACTGTAATGAAATTTGCAAGCCGTGCTGATTTTTTTAAGAATCATTAAGTGAAGTCGAAGTGATTACAAAATGTAACCTTAATGGGAGATGATAATCTCAAAATTGCTGCGGAAATAACTTTGTGAATTTCATTCCGACACTTCTTACATGTGGGCATTTGTGTTTGTAGAGCTAGAATTTAAAGGCATGTGAAATTTGTGGCATTAAATAAGGGTACACAGTGTGAAAATCTTTAGCACGGAAGGATATTGTAATATGTGTGCTTTTTGCTTGTTACTCAATCTTGTTTATGCTCTTAGCAGTCCGCCTGACGTATTGCATTTTGCTTAGAGCAGCAACAGAAATTTTTGCATTCATGAGCTATCTCTCTGCACCTTAGGTCTATTAAATGACATTTATTTTAAAATCCAGACAGCGATTATATGCACTACGAAACAAGGTATAAATTGTTGATAGGAATTACCTTGTTGAGCGCCTTCAATCGATGTGCGAAGTGCTGCATGAATGAACAAAACTTACTTGAGGTTTCTCTAAAAAAATACATAAATATAACAGTTGAATTCCTTGCACAAGGTTACCTTCATCTTCAGCTTCAGACACATTCACAACAGAACCTGTGAAAGAAACAAAGTTGTTAATATCGCCCTAAAATCACAATCAAAGAAGCCCTACATTGAGCTGGGCCCCTTGGGAAGTTCTGTGGTAGTTATGGTGTATCATATGTGTCATCCACATATCTCCCTGGCCTCTGCACTCTTCTTTTTTTCATCTCTGGATCTGACTCCACGTCTGAAGTATATTGCGCACATTCGAGCTTTCTGCGCCCATCTTCATACTTATCTGCAATGAGAGTAATACCACACATACCAAATTGTGCAGTTACTAAGGTTTGATCTGTATGAGCACAAACAAAAAAAAATTGCTCAAATCTTACCAAAGCTTCCCCTGATTGCGACTTTGAATGTCTTCCAGCTTTCGCATGGAGCTTGATAATTCTTGATAAGGTTGGCTTTACTTCCAGGGCCAGGTGGCCATGAGCACACGTCGCCCTCAACCCATGTTGCTGGCACAAGCTCCACTGTACCTTCCTCTATGAAGTTGACAATGTGGTACATCATCTGTTCCATTGAATAATAGTGGCATCTGATTATAAGACTTCTATATGTTGTAAAAGTCCTACACCTGGCCTCACTAGAAAATCCCAAAGAAACTTCCCTTATGCACAGGAGGTGGCTGAAGAAAGCTCTCCAACGTGTATATGGTTTTCCATGCAACCGTTTGCAGCAAGAAACGTCATAAGACAGACAGGCCTATGTCTACGAAAGCAAATAAACACCAAGCAAAGACTGAGCCACTTTACATATAAACAGCAGCACATGTGCATGATTGGAACATTACAAGGTAGCACAGAAGACAAACTGCAGTCCAACGCTCCAAGTACATGCAAGAACTGGGTAGGCGTCCAAAGAGCAAAAAACTAAAGCGCAAATATGCTAAAATTTTAGGACCAGAATACAGCTTATCTAGCTGAGAGCCAACATAAATACTGGTGCTAAGCTTCCTTATACTTAAGGCATGCTGAACGGTCCTTCACCACAAAAACCGTAAGAAACGATCAAATGGAAGGAGTTGTAAAGTTGTCATAATGAAAATACAGAGCACATTGTGAAACGAAATTCAAGAAGCCAACAGACCAGATGAACATCCCAAACGATATCCAAGTTCATGCTTGTGTGCCGAAAAACAACCTTTCTTAGGAAGCTTTAGACCCTTCGTACATGCACTACCAGAAATTATGCTGTGTGCAAAAGTGGCAAGACTACAAACTTGCCTTTGTACGGCAGCTTCACCAGTTTTTTTTTTCACATTTTCAATAGGCCAACACATTACTGAGGAGAGTTTGCTCACAACTGAAATGTCAAGCCTTCTTGAGTCAAGCGGGCTACTGTACAATGGTTCTGTTTCACAGAACTTCCTGCCAACTATGTACGGCTCTCCGTCAGACACTCTATGGGCAAACTTTTCTACGAGAATGACATCTTCATTGATTTTGCAGCAGCTGTCATTAGGTCTCAAGCTCAAAGTGAAGGATTGAATCCTGACTCCTTTGTACTGTGGGAGTCTACAGCTTGGAGGGAGAGTTCCCACATCGTCATTTTCCAGCAAGAATTCCCTTGGCCGACTTTCAATGTAACTTTGCTGTGCTTTGGAGGCACGTTTTTCCTCTAACCGATTATATATCTGATTAAATGCACAACCAGGATTACGAAGAAGTTCACTGATTGCCTGCAGTTGTTCTCAAAAGAAAATGCAGAAAAAGAGTCAAGCATTCCATGCAAACGAACGTCTGCTGCTAGATGCAACCAACAGTGAACGTTAATTGTACTAAACCCCCTCCTGTCCCTTAAGTCTAGCAAAGCATTTCACAAAATGCTGAAGCAGTGTTTCTGCATAGTCTGCAAACTGTTGGCAAAGTGATGGAGTGCTGAGAATAGTTGCAGCTACATGCAATGTGAAGAAATTCAAAAGCATGGGACTTGGCAGTGACTCCCTTAGCACTAGTGGGCCAGTGTAATGCAGAAAAAGCCTAAACTCTGTAGCCTTCCAGCGGTCTTTCTCATCCAGAGTCCTAGGTTTCCTAGCGAACTCAAGTGGAACACAATCCTCAAGGACGGCACTTTTGGCTGATATTTCTTTACGATCTGTGGGACCAAGGCGGACTCTCAGTGGTCCTGCAAACCACAAGTTTATCAGCTTACGAACCACACCAAGGTACAGCAAATGCATGGGATCAAGTGACACGCTGCTCACACAGTCAATAGGAAGTTCCGTCAACAATGACACACCATGGTGGTGCTCAAAATCTTCCTGTTTCTAGAATGACTTATCAGTTCTTAGTGTCAATTCTGAGGTAGGAAAAAAACATCTCATTGAAACTGCCTTCTGCAGTACATTTAGGGCACCCCGAGTAGCCAGCACGTCCTTTTGTCATGAATATAAATGCCTGTACAGGTGCGTCACAGATAAGGCTTCTGATTTCTACCTTAAACAGTTTGCCAGAGATAATTAGACCTAGCCGAACTAAATTTTTTAGCTCGAGAAGAAAAGGGCAAAGGAATTTATTGGCAGATTTTGGCTTTGCAGGGCCCAGAAAAGCACCAACGATCACCGGCTCTGGTAATTTATGGGTGGCACTTAGTTGAATCTGGCATTGAATTGGCCAGAGCTGCAGATGGGAGCTCTTTGACAAAGGCAGGCCATATCTATGTTGAAAGAAAGGCCAACGACCTGTGGCGGGTGCGTTGCGGGACGCAGAACATCCTCCAAGCCTTTCTCAAGCCCGAAATGACAGTAGTGTCCAGGAGGCAATTCAGAAACGCCAGCTATAACTGCAGTTCTAAGAGGAGTTTTAAGCAACGTTCGTGCGTCTGTTGGCAAATCAAAAAAGCAGCTGCGACCTTTCAAAAGACGCAGCAAGTCCGTTAGAGAGCGATGGGATATGTTGTGTTCAAGTGCCCAACCAACCAGCCGAGAACGAAACTCGTCAACGGTTCCAACGCTTTCAATTTTCGGGACGTCGTGTCCCAATTCTTGCGAAACTGCGACCAATGCACACTGAGAAGTGCCACTCGCCACATTGCTCATTACGTCGGCATCGCTAGAGTCACTTGAGCCTGCATTGCGCTCCGAAGGCAAGTCGAGGCGAGCGTACGAAGAATCAGCAGCTTGCTCAAAAACGCTGGCGCAAGGGTCGTCTGACGAACCGCTGGCATCGCTTGCATTGTCACAAGGAAGTGCAAAGTATCCGGCATCACTCGATCGCTTCGCGCCGAGTTTCGCCATCCGGTTCACCTGAATGACTCGGAATTGAGCTTGTAAAGCGAGTCTGCAAAGAGCTCGGCGCTTCCGATGCTTGGAAAAGCGCCTGAACTTCTAACCGGGCTTTATTCCGAACAGACCGCGCTTTGCATAGTTTCGGCATCGCAACGAAGCCGTGCTACCCAGCAGACACACCAATTATCCTTCTTGGGCGTCTACAAGCAACCTACACCGCTACCTAAAGACAATGATAGTCTTAAATAGCTCAGCACAAATCATCCGATGCTGCAACAAAGAATTAACGTCTAAGTCTCTTCAATCACACGTTAGTCAACTGACAGCAAACGGCTGCAAGCCATGCCGAACACATGGAAAGAAAACGCTATGCAAACGGGGCTATCGCACATACTTTTGATGGATGTCGAGCCATGTGTGGAGCGCAGAAACGGCAGAACACGCAAAAATATTGTGTGTTAGGCCGCCAGAACCCAACAAACCGCCAACTTCAGCGCTACCGCTGGCAAAGCTAAAGCCGCTAAAGCTGAGGAACCGCGCCGAGTCGAAGACCGCGCTACCGCGCAACATGCGGAGCAGCGAGTACTACTGGTACTTCTATGTATCGATAGGTGCCGTTAGGTGAGGCTGGCATGAGTTTTTCCCGTTGTGGCTTTTTGTGCTCATACATAACCTTTCAGGCCAGCAAATATGTTTGCGTTGCCTTTCTCATGCACCATTTATGCGAAAAAAAATAGTGATTGATGTTTTGTGCGCGTGTGTGTGTGTGTGTGTGTGTGTGTGTGTGTGTGTGTGTGTGTGTGTGTGTGTGTGTGTGTGTGTGTGTGTGTGTGTGTGTGTGTGTGTGTGTGTGTGTGTGTGTGTGTGTGTGTGTGTGTGTGTGTGTGTGTGTGTGTGTGTGTGTGTGTGTGTGTGTGTGTGTGTGTGTGTGTGTGTGTGTGTGTGTGTGTGTGTGTGTGTGTGTGTGTGTGTGTGTGTGTGTGTGTGTGTGTGTGTGTGTGTGTGTGTGTGTGTGTGTGTGTGTGGACACGTGACACTGTGCCGCGCACCCACGGACGCTCAGCACGCCTTTGGATAACTGCCTTCACTGTAAAGCTGTCTGTCTAGTTTGCCTAGTTCGAACGACTCAGTTTGCAAGCAAGTGCACCGCACGTATGCGTTAGCCTTTTGGAATAGGCAGGAATTAAGCTTCCGATTCGCAAAAAATGCACAGGTAACAGTATGCTTTACAACTGAATAACAAAGCGGCAGAAGACCCTTTAATCGCGCAGTGGCACTACTAGCCGCATTCCTGCATATTCAGCCGCATGAATACGTGTATGTTTTGCCGAAGCCAATAAGGATTTTTAGGAAAGGAAAAGTCTGCGCGAGCGCCGAGAACACGTGCGGCCTAGCACGTGGCTGTTTCTGCATGCTCTCGCGCTTTCCTCAAGGTCATCAGGTCACAAAACCGCCACTACCTCTTGGTTACATCACAAACGATGGCAGTGTTTCGCATTATCAACGTTCCGCATTATCGCCAAAAAGCTCTTTAATTGCCAATGGGAAACTTTAATAAATTCATTCCATGGCATGTATTTTAGGATTCAGGGTTTTCTTATGTTCGAATGCGGCACTAAAGCTCCCAAAGATATATCGGCAATATTAATTGATACAGTCTGCGTGTCCAATATGCGTGTTTGTTGGGCATACATTAGAACATAGTTTGCGCATCGAGTGTTCACGCTTGGTGGAGATGCACTAGATTATATATTAGGCATCTAGTGTCCACGCTTTGCGGACGTGCTCTAGATGTAAAAAAAACATTAATATTATTGACGTCCTATTAACGTCTGGCGTCCAAACGTATTGGTGATCCTTATGATGTACATCTAATAGACGCTCCTTTTAGGACATGACGTTTGGATCTTTCCGGCACGTCGAATGGATATTTGTGGTTTACTGGGGTAGTAGTATGGGGTATGGAGCAGTTCGAGTTTGTAGTTATCTCCAGTGTGCGGCCTGCGCTGTGGTGAGCGATGGGGCTGGGGGTACGTACTCCCTTCGTTGTCACCGGTAGTACTAGAGAATATCACGGAAGGAGAGCAGGCGCTCCTCGGCCGGTAGAAGGGGCTCGACTCCCGCCCGGAATCTGAGACCTCGGGCTAAGGAATGAGCCTCCTCGTTGCCGGCAAGGCCGGCATGTGCTGGCGTCCAGATGAGGGTTACAGGGCGCCAGGGCTGCCAGAAGCGTAGTAAACGAGCAGCATGCAGTGCGGGATATGTAGCCATTGGCGTAGTTGAGAATGGCAGATTTAGAGTCGGAGATAGTTTTTGTGGCAGGTGTAGAAATGAGAGCAAGCGCGATGGCTGCTTCTTCTGCCTCTGTTGTAGCATTGGTGATGACTGAGCTGGAAGTCAGAAGTTTTGCTTGATTGTCGGCTACCGCCAGGGCCATACGGCAGCCTGACGTGTACTCCGCAGCGTCCGCGTAGACCACCTCATGGTCATCGCCATACTGTTTGCGGAAGGTCCGAGCCTTTACTACTCTGCAGTCCCTGTCACGCTCAGGGTGCACGTTCTTGGCTACGGGGGCTACGTTGAGGTTGGAGCGGAGGATAGGAGAAAGGGGGACCCCCTCTGTAGGGTGCGTAGTTGGGGTGAGGTTGAATTGGGATATAAAATGCGGCCAGCCTCTGAATTGGATAGGCGAGATATTTGTGCCGTAAAGGTAGCTTCTGTGAGTTCCTCATAGGGTACCGCCAATCCACCTCGAAGTTAACCTCGGGTGCCAAGGCATACAATCGGTGTGTGCTCGTCCAGCATCTCGGCTTTACTCTCGTATACGGTGTCGTATAGCTGTAGTGTAGGCGCGCTGTGCAATCATGCATCGATCGTGTCTGCGCACGAAGGCCCATACAAACAGCTTTTTGAGCCTAAAGACCTCAGGACCAGGTTCAAAACGCTCTTAATAAGTTGTAAGCTGCAGTTTGGTGGCTTTGCTCTTTTTTTGTTGGCGTTTCAAGGCGACCCGGCCTTTGGGTGACGCGCGACTAACAGACGTTGAATGGTCAGAGGTCAGGCGAAGCGGTCAGAACTGGGGACCGAGCAGGCGCGGCGAGACTATAAAGTTAAGCAAGGTTTATTTGCATTCTTCAATGTAAACAGAGGAAAATTGCACTCATATTATGCGCAGTGTTCTTCCATAGAACCCTAGGACCCAGTTCGCTGTATCAAAAAATAAGGGAGCATTGCGCAAGGCACAAGCGGGTGTCAGCTGACGGGGAGCCCGATTTGCAGAATTGCTATCGTGTTGGAACGGTCCGTCATTTTCCTTTAGCATGAGCCCCAAAGTCAAGGCGGCGAGCCAGTCCCGAACCATTTTCACCAGCGAACAGCGTCGAGAGTTCGGCTCCTGGTCCGCTGACGCCAGCCTGCATACTTTCCACAGTGCTGTCTTAACAATGAGACCACCACCGGTCCCATTTGTGGGAAAAGCTCTGCTGAAGTCGCTGCCCGCGCAAGCAGCACACGTGCCGCTCTCCCCTGGCCAATTCGTGCATGGCTCCGAGGTCCGGTACGCCGGTTGAAGCGCCGGCGCCATCTTGGCAGGTGTTGTGTGCCAGAAGCAGCGGCGTACCGTGCGTGTGTTGGCAACTGTGGACACAAGCTGCATGGTGTGTATTGACGCTGTGTGTGTGTGTGTGGGTGCCGGCGGCATGGCTTCAATGTTGTGTGTCAGTATTGTACCATGTTCTTAGTTGTGCAATAAATGAAGTGCAGACACAACAAATGGCGACGAGGACCGGACCAAGAACGCTCCAAGAACGGCCTGAAGATCACCACACCAAGCGACAGTAACTGGCAGCCGCAAGAAGAGCATTGACAAACACGAAGTGTCAGGCCTAACTCTGCGAGCCCTACGCTGGGCGCGAGAACAATGGCATCTCAAGCAGCGCTAATCGGTAAGCTCGACAGTTTCGATGACACTGTTGAAGACTGGTCGTCGTATATAGAAAGGGCGGACGAATACTTCGCGCTCAACAGCTTACCGGAAGAGAAGAAGGTAGCGGCTATAATTACAAGCATGGGAGCGAAAACTTACGCTATCCTTCGCAAGCTGACCACGCCGAACAAACCCTCAGAGAAAACGTACGCAGACATTAAAAAGTGCCTGGGAGACTACTTTTCACCTGTGCCTCTTGAAATGTCTGAGCGACATCGGTTCTACAAGAGACTTCAGAGAGAAGGTGAGTCTGCTAACGAATATATGGCAGAACTGCGGCGGCTTTCACAGAACTGCAACTTTGGGTCATTTTTGGACCAGGCACTGCGGGATAAATTTGTGTGCGGTCTTCGCTACGTGCAAGTCCAGCAGAGATTGCTAACCGCAAAAAAGGTTACGCTAGAGCACGCCCTTGACGAAGCAGTAGCACATGAACTTGCCGTGAAGGACATCGCCGAATTCAAAAGCAGGGAAGAAGTGCCGGCTTCCGTGGCTCATGTCGAGAAGGAAGCACGACGATGTTACAGGTGTAACCGCAAAGGGCATCCACCGTCGAAATGCAAGTTTCTCACAAGTGTTTGCCACAAGTGCAATAAAGTTGGCCACATTAGTACCGCGTGTAAAAGCAAGTCAAGCGACGCCAATAGAGCACCACGCCGGTCAAGCCTTACTTACAAGAATAGGCAGGCTTCAAAAAGTCAAGTGCATGCCATTGAACAAGACAGTGATGCATTTGAACTTCTGGCACATGCCGACGATGGGAACAAAAGCAGTCCGATCTGGCTGAAGCCACAGATTGAAGGGCACACATTGGAAATGGAGATGGACACTGGATCCAAGTATTCTCTTGTGCCAAGAACCACGTACGAAGCGCATCTCTCTCATCTGCCTCTGGAGGGAACTTCAGTACGGTTCAAGACGCTGACTGGTCAAGCTTTCAGCCCTAACGGTGTGGCAACAGCCAATGTCACGTTTGGGAAGTCAACGCAACGCGTGCAGTTCTTTGTAGTCGACACTCCAGGACCTCCGCTCTTTGGAAGAGACTGGATTAATCGTTTCAACCTTCTCGAGCTGAGCAGCGTATTGAGGATCGACAACCATCTGGGGCCACATGCAGATCAACTGAACAAGATCCTCGCAGAACACAGGGACGTCTTCGATGATAGCATTGGAAAACTCAAGCACATCAAACTGAAACTGCGTCTTCAAAGTGGTGTGCAACCGAAGTTCTGCAGGCCACGACAGGTGCCTTATGCCTTGAAGGAGAAAGTGAACACTGAGCTTGAACGGTTGAAAGCAGTCGGCATCCTGACAAAAGTGAATCACAGTGATTGGGCCACGTCCATAGTGCCTGTAGTTAAAGCAAATGGAACTGTCCGCATATGTGGAGACTTCAAAACCACAATCAACCCTCACTTGGTGGTGGACCAGTATCCCTTACCCCGCATTGAGGACATCTTTGCAAAGTTAGCAGGAGGACAGAAGTTTTCAAAGATAGATCTGAGACAAGCCTACCTACAAATGGAAGTAGATGATGAGTCCAAGCCGCTCTTGACCATCAACACAGAAAAAGGGCTGTATCAGTACAACAGAATGATTTTTGGCATCTCTTCTGCGCCAGCTGTGTGGCAGAGAACAATAGATCAAATCCTGCAGGGAATCCCAATGTGCCATGCTACTCAAGATGACATTCTTGTCACTGGTGAGTCTGAAGATTCTCATCTCAAGAACCTAGAGCTAGTGCTCAGAAGACTGCAAGAGTATGGGCTCAGAGCTAACCTCCAGAAATGTTCGTTCTTTGAAGACTCCGTAACATACTGTGGTTACAAGCTCGATGGAACCGGGTTACACAAGACAGAGGACAAGATCAAGGCAGTGATACGTGCCCCTACACCCAAGTCCACGTCTGAGTTGAGGTCATTCCTTGGCCTTGTGAACTATTACGGGAAGTTTATTCCAGACAGTGCTAATCTTCTCAGACCACTGCATGCACTTCTGGAGAAATCATCACCATGGAAGTGGACAAAAGAATGTGAGGTGGCATTTCAGCAAGCAAAGAAGATTATAGCCTCAGAAACTGTCCTTGTGTACTACAACCCGAACCTGGAAGTACGTCTAGCATGTGATGCTGGCCCCCACGGACTCGGAGCAGTCCTTTCGCACAAAATGCCTAATGGGAGTGAAAGACCCATCGCATTTGCATCTCGAACCTTGAAGGCTTCGGAAAAACAGTACTCTCAGATAGATAAAGAAGCACTAGCCATTGTCTGGGGTATACAAAAGTTCTATGCATACCTGTATGGAAGACACTTCAAGCTGATCACGGATCATCAGCCTCTGACACATATCTTTGGCCCAACCAGCAGTGTTCCTGCGATGCAAGCTGCACGCATTCAACGTTATGCCTTGTTTCTAGCTGGGCTCGACTACGAGATACAGTACCGC
Source organism: Amblyomma americanum (assembly GCF_052857255.1). Lineage (NCBI taxonomy): Eukaryota > Metazoa > Arthropoda > Arachnida > Ixodida > Ixodidae > Amblyomma > Amblyomma americanum. The sequence goes on from NC_135497.1 coordinate 271,640,095, forward strand.
AAGTCATCGGATAATGCCAATGCAGATACATTGTCACGCCTTCCTCTTCCGGACAGTCCTGAAGATAAACCAGATGAAGCTGAGCTTTTCTACCTGAACCAAATGGAGCAACTACCTGTAACAGCTCATCAAGTCAGACAAGCCACAGAGCGTGACCGTCTGCTATCGAGAGTCCGCTACCATGTTTTGAACGGGTGGGACTCGTGCAAACAAGACAACGAAATCCTTCCATTCTACAGGCGTAGAGATGAACTCTCTTTACACCACGGCATCATTGTTTGGGGCATAAGAACTGTCATTCCAGCTGTATTGCGAGAAACAGTCCTCAACGACCTGCACTCTGGACATCAAGGCACTGTGAAAATGAAAGCGCTTGCACGTTCGTTTGTGTGGTGGCCATCTGTTGACACCGATATCGAAGCCATAACTAAGAAATGTGCAGGGTGCTCCAGCGAGAGCAATATGCCACTAAAAGTCTCTCTGCACCCGTGGGAAGTGCCGAGTGGACCATGGCGCCGAGTTCATTTAGACTTTGCAGGGCCATTCCTGGGCAAAATGTTTCTTATCGCTGTTGGCTCATTCTCAAAATGGCCTGAAATACATGTGATGAGTTCAACTACGGCAGAGTGCACCGTGTATGCACTGCGCGTTATGTTTGCATCTCACGGCATTCCAGAACGCATTGTCACGGACAATGGTCCTCAATTCACATCGGAAGAGCTTCGGACCTTTCTCATGCAGAATGGTGTGCGACACACATTTAGCGCGCCATATCACCCGGCGACGAACGGTCTTGCAGAAAGGTTCGTGCAGTCCTTCAAGCACAGTATGAAGGCCATGAAAGGAGAGGGATCCATCATCAAGAAGTTGACAAACTTCCTTTTGGCATACCGTACGACACCCCACTGTGCTACTGGTGAGACACCAGCAAACCTTTATCTCGGGCGCGAGCTACGCACTCGACTGGCACTATTACGCCCACAACCCGGTGGACGTACGTATGAGAAACAAGGGTCATCTCAACCAAGTAAGCCTCAGCGCTCCTTTTCTGAGGGGGAAGAAGTTTCTGTGCGCTCCTATAGGGGTACAAGTAAATGGGTGCCCGGAACAATCGCAACCAGAACAGGGCCTCTATCATATGAAGTAGAAGTTGGAGGAACATCCTGGAAACGTCACACTGATCAACTGCGCAAAGGTTACACCGACGACAAACGCCATCTGGATTCGGAACCTGAATTCCTACCCAGTATGCAAACCTCCCAGGACAACGAGACATCACCTGCTTGTGTTCCAGATGAAAACAAATCTGCATCACCTCGACGTGATCCATGTGTGAGTGCACCAGAAGACAAACTTAATACTCCTCGGGTAGCAGTTCCCGTAAGCCTCCCTGATCCTATCACAGGTCGCCCAGTGAGGGTACGTCGACCACCATCGAAACAGGACTTGTAAAAAAAATTACAAGGGAGGAAGTGTTGTGTGCCAGAAGCAGCGGCGTACCGTGCGTGTGTTGGCAACTGTGGACACAAGCTGCATGGTGTGTATTGACGCTGTGTGTGTGTGTGGGTGCCGGCGGCATGGCTTCAATGTTGTGTGTCAGTATTGTACCATGTTCTTAGTTGTGCAATAAATGAAGTGCAGACACAACAGCAGGGATGTACCAACCCATGTAAAAGTCCCCGGGCCACTTGGTCTTCTGCTGGCTCACGCGAGTGATGTTGTCCCCCTGATACTCTTTGAAGGGATTAAAAGAAAGGTTTCGTCATGGTCGTAGTGCAGGACCCATAAGGAGACACGGTAGCCCTGGAAATTTTGTAAATGATGGTGGGTCGACGGGCCCTATCACATAGCACACTCTTTCACCTCCTTTGCGAAGAGTGCAACCTTTCGAAGGTGCACTAAGGTTCAGAAAGCGAGTCTAACTTACTGTTCGTATCTTGCCGCAATGTTATTGCTATAACACAGCGGTCTCAAACACGCGGATGCGGCCCGCGTGGCCCGGACGACGTGCGGCTCTCCGGCCTTAAAGGTTTCAACCTTTGTTGCGAAACTGCCAAGCCAGTAGCCCCTCCCTTTCTTTTCCATCCATTATACTGCACCTCTTGGTTGCTGTTCAAAGCTGACACCGGCTGGTTGCTCACTTACAGACTAGACACACATGTATGAAAAGAGGGCTAATCATCTTCACTATACCAGCTTTTGGTCATCGTTTGGGCTTCGCTACATTGAAGGTGGTGGAAAAATAAAGTCATCACAGGTGGCAAAAAGAGTGCACTGCTTGCTTACTTTCTTTCCTTCTCTCCCCTTTCTGGACACTGGCCCGTGGTAGACTAAAGGTTGGCCAATGAGGCACGCGTGGCGCGATGAGTTTCAGACTTCTGCTAGAAAAATCGGTCGCATCAATTGTTGCCTCCCCCCAATGCGGACTCCGACCCTAATCCGGCTTTTGCCTTCAATGAAATCATCCAGTATTACCAATTCGGCCACGCAATCTTTCCTAAGCCCTGCAAGGGTCTCACGAAGGCGGAGGAACACTTACTCCTTCGCCTTTATACTAAAACACTTCTGTGCCCGGCAGCCATCAAACATTTCGACCCTGCCTGCACAGGGGAGTGCCCGCACTGCAGGGAAAAGTCTTAGGACATTTACCACATGGTGTGGGCATGCCAATCAACTCCGCATCTTCCCCCTATCCCCAACCCTACCCGGGAGGACTGGGAGGCGGCCCTGCTCGGCAGCTATGACCTGGCGAGCCAAAAGGCCCCCGAGTAGCAGCTACCGCCAATGGGCTGCTGTAATGAGCCTACTTGTGGAGCACAGTATGCACGCGGGAGAAGGAAAAAATGAAGAGAAGAAGAAAAAAAAGCACGCTTTCGCTTGACATGACCACCGTCTTTCCGCGTCTCGTTCTTGGCGCTGGAATTGGAATCCTCGTATTGCCACATGTTTTGCTGTGTTCAGTTTGAAGCAGCGTGCTTTGTTTATCGCAGCCAGAACGCGGCTTTACCATTCTTTTGTGCGCCACGCCAAACTAGTTGTCTGGTGTGCGGCTGCCAGTCGTACATCTATACAGAGATGCTCGCAAAGATTTGCAGTCATGTGCAAATGATTCTGTGCAGTTCTAGAATTTTCGCCAAGTTGGACGCTCGTCATGCTTAAAAGATACAGGCCCCAAATTTTCAGGGCGAGCGGGGCCAGAACAGTAGAATATATGGCCTTGCGTAAACTGCTATAGATAATTTATTAAAGCATGTTTTACAACGCAGCTGCCTATACCTCGGTTGCCGGTGGTGGTAGCGTAGCAGATCACGTGACCATCCCCTGCATGTGCCTCAAGCTACCTTTTGTCATTTCTGGGTGGGGCGCGCACTCATACATGACCACCAGAACGCGCAACTCTGCCTCGCGATCTGGTGACCACCCGTGCACACAGGCCGTGCATCGTGCGTCGCGCAACCTACTCTGTCAATGGGAGAGGCAAAATTTGTCTATGGCGCGCTTTGATCCCAACACAGATGGGCGTTGCCTGCACTGTGGAGAGATTTGCGACATTTTCCACATGGTGTGGGCACGTAGTAAGAATACTCACCTTCCCCCTACCACTACCCCTACCCGAGATGCATGGGAGACTGCCCTCGTCAACTGCTCCGCACTGGAGTCCCAAAGGGCTCTGGTAAATCGGGCGCGAGACGGGGCCTCGTCGTGCGGTGTCCCGTACTAAGGACACCGATCATTAGCGGCGTCTTCTGACTCCCAAACTCTCTTAATGAGCATTAAAAATTTCTTTACCACCACACCGAAAGTTTGTGGTTCTGTCGTCCTGTATATATGTGCAGCGCTTTCAGAGCACTACACTCCGCCTCGGCTGCATGCATGGACCTCCCGCAAAGCGACTGATGCACTGGCATTCCACGTCGCCGTGTGCGGCTTTATCGCAACTTCGGCGGCTGCTACTGCTCAGGCGAGCAGGGTGTCGTGCTATTCAATCACGATGACGACGAAGTTAGCGCGAGGCATAGACTATGGGCACGGGGTGGTCACAGAATCGCGGACGCTCCTGCCCGGGAACCTTCACGCGTTAAGAGCTAGCTGGGTAAAAAAATACCTGCTCACACTGACACTCGCATCACCGGGCACACACAATTGCGAGCGCTGTGCAGTTCTTTCCGTTGTCTTTCCCCGGGCCATCAGAAATCTTCCAACTCAGGCATGAGAATGTGATCTAGTTTACTTCCTTGATTTCCTTTGTGTGCAAGTCTCATTCAAATTGTTCTGAGCGTTTCTAGAAGCATGTACGCCCCCCGTCAAAAGTCTTCAGGCCACAGGGTTTTATTTTAGCCCTGTAAGGGAGAATGCAAGCTGTAAATTTATGCGTGATGGGAAGCGCCCTGGTCCTAGCCTTTCAATGCCCTCTGGTCTTGGGTGGTACCCCGAGGGCTCCACTATGCAGCTCAAAACGGACCGTGGGGGCCAAAGACTTTTGGCCAAAACTGTACGCTATCCAGCACGTTGTCGGAATGAGACCTGTGCAGAGTTGTTGCTTCTCATCTAGAGCAAAGCGGAGTATCCTTTACTTCATGCTTAATCTAAACAATTAGTAAAATCAATTATGTAACATTTATACCATTGCAGATGCACAAAATATTTCATTCAAAAGGATGCAGAGATGGTGATTAGGAACAGCGAAATGGAAGAATATCACAAGTAGCTTTATTTTGACTGTTTTTCTTTCTATTTTTTTTCCTTCAGGCGCCAAGGCACATTGAGCGCAGCTTCCATGAAGGGCTTGAGATTTTTGAGAGAGAGAGAGAGAGAGAGAGAGAGAGAGAGAGAGAGAGAGAGAGAGAGAGAGAGAGAGAGAGAGAGAGAGAGAGAGAGACCTTTTATTTCTCTCAAGTCCGACAGCGTAGCCCCGTCCATACGGATACGATCTTACAGCGCACTGCATTGCTCCCCACATGGAATGTCTGGGTGAGGTCGGCACAGCTGGCCGGCCAGCTAGCCCTTGTGCGCAGGTCGAATACTAGCTGGGCGTTTAATTTGGGTGTTTCTCTTTCGCTCTCTTCCAGCGTGCCATCGGTAATGCGAAGAGTATCACGTAACGCAGTCACTTCTGAAAATGCGTGAAGATGGTGGCGCACTATTGAGGCACTGCACATCTTTGATCTGGGTGGCGTGTTGCCGCGTGTCGCCGGTCGAACACGCAACTCTGCTTTGCCGCGGCCTTCGGCGGGGAGGGGCGCAGCTACAACAGCGTGCCAGCCGTTGCATAACCGGTCTCACGCCCTGGACATGATGGGTCAGCATTCACAGTTAAGCACCGCGCGAGTATATTTACAGCTCTCGTCGAACCTCGTCTGACGAATTAGTGCGATGCGATTTTTATATAGCGCGTCGGATCTTTCACATTAATGCGATGCGCTAGAAAGATGACGCGATGCAAAGCGTTACGTGTGCATTCAGGCAAACGCGGATATTGGCTCTCGTGATCGGATTGCCATCAATCGTTTGCGCTGAAGGCACTGTTGAACTGTAGTAACTCGCTCCGCGACGAGGGGATGCACAGTAACCTCCGAGAGGCAGTAACGTACGACCCGCACATATAAACACAAGAACTCGCTCGAAACCACAGCAGCATCTAAAACTTCATACCTGAGCCGGAATAATACAATGTTTGCATTTATTTTCTTTGTAATACGGATTCGTGTCGCCCTTTGTTAGTGTTCCACGCCGCCACCATCTGCGTCGTTATTTTGAGATCTGCCACTTGGAGCAGCGGACGATAGGAAGGCACAGAATCAAAGGAAGAGAGAGCAATACTAGAGCAGGGGCTCGTTAGTAAGCTCTAGCTTGTTCGGCCATATTGTGAACTACAACATTAACACGAAAGGACGCGAAAAAAACACGAACAGGAGGGAGCGCGAACCTACCAATTTTTTTTCACCGCTCTTCACATTTATGGAATAGCGCAAAAGTAAATATAAGCAAAAGGTCAGACTATTTTGTTATTGGTATTCTCTTGGTGTATAGATGGGCGCGAACAAAAAAAATGAACTATATACTCGTCAAGAATCATCTTGGCCGGCTCCGTACCATTTGTTGCGCAAGGTTTCTGTCGGCAATATTTTCGCAGGGACAGTTTGCGCCCCTGCTGGTTCGAAGGTGTCAGGAAGGGGTCAGCGTTCTCCTGAGAGGTTGCAATCGGCACGAAGAAGGCGTTATCTATAGAACTCCTTCACCCCGCGACGTTGCGAAGATGCGGTGGCGCTGATGTCAGCAGCGACTTTGGCATGGTAGGCCGCTGGTAGGCAAAACAGGTTCCGCCTGCCCGTGCCTGTATGCCGCAGCTGCCGCAGATACCGGTGGCTGTATCATGTCTGCGCACTGCAGAAGCAGCATGTATACTTACCAGCTGCGTCACTGTTGGATCCGCATAGTAGCATAAAAGGAAATTTAAATTAGCCTCGATATGTTTTTCGCAGATCAATACCGCATTAGGAAACTGGCTAACAGGGAATGGGCCGTGGCAGTAAAGCGCGAAGTCTGGGAGTCGATCGGCACTGCCACTCAATGTACTTAAATAACATGCAAGTTGCTGCGTTCATTCACCTGAACATCAGCATAGTACGCTTATAACTGCGCAAGGAAAAAAAAAGTCCAGATGTAGCTGCACACGTATTTATCACCTTGAGCCGGTGTGCACGGAGCGCCAGCAGATTCACTCGCCACCAATGCGTTCTTTTGTTAACTGCACAGCATGTTTTATGGCATTTAATGTTTACTTGAAAACGTTTCTTAATATGACTGACGTAATTATTTGATTCAAGTAGAAAGCAGTCTGGTAAGTTGTGTCAATCTTTCGCGGTCACGTTGGCGTGCTTAGAATAGCGTGCCTTAAGTGTGCTAAAAGCCACATGTTCTTTCAGCGCGACATGCATGTGTTATAAGCTGTTTCATGAGATAGTACATGATCGCGCGGCTTGTTTGGAAAGAAGCAGCCGCAGCCGGGCTACTAACAGAGACACGTAGCGAGATTGAGAGGGGACTCGGCAAAGAAAAGTGTATTCGTGTGATATGTAACTAGTGATGAAGAAAACATACACTCGCCAAGGTTCAAAGAAAATAAGAATGAATTGACGTTTCGGCGCCCGTACGGGTGCCTTGATCACAAAGGAGCGAAGGACGGGCAGGTGAGCTATATATGGGCAGTTTTTTGAAGGGTGCGCAAGTATATCTCTGGGAGATTGCCACGCGTCCGGTTAATCGTGTTTGGCGTGTTTGGTTAATCGTGTTAATCGTGTTAATCGTGTTGTTTGGTTAATCGTGTTTGACGGGATTCCGTCGAACCCTAGACTTGATATGTAACTAGGTTTGGTGCAAATATGAAATTGCTACGCTAGCTGCAGTAATGCGTTTAATTTTTAGCTATACCTGGTGCAGTTGGGTAATTATAATTAACACCCTCGTGAAGTCACTCCAAGGCCTTAAATAACTGTGTAGAATGGGCGCAAATTTTTTTATGCCAGCATGTTCACAAAGCCCTGTTCTGTATTATGACGCTATTTCTTTTTAGATGATCAGTACTTATGCATGCATATAGTTGCATAAAAACGTTTCTTACAAAAATAACTAACATATATTACTGCACGTGTAAGAAGAAAAAAATCGAGAAATTTATTGCACTCCTCAATGTCTGAGGAATCGTTTGCGACAAATAGAATCATTCTGTTTTACTCGTTACGAAATTACGACGGGGTGAGTAATGCCAATCGCAGAAAATGTGAAAGGTAAGAAACGAACCTTAAGTTTATTCCCTCGTTTATGGCCTCTTCGCCTCCGCTTTGGTCAAAGAAATGCGGCACTGAAATGAAAGAAAACCTCAAAGAAATTGTCTCACACTTTTTAACGACCACCCATCTAAAAAGCGTAATTTATAGATCTCTATTGAATATTTTGCTATAATTTTTAGTCACGAAACAGAAGACCCCATGCAGGGATAGGAAAAAAATAATTCCAGAAATCAAAAATTTTCACCAAATCGACCAGTTTAACAAGGGGAGAAATCGGCCTGGCTGGTGCATGATCATGCGGCTAAGAACAGCGCTTAAGCGAGGCAGGGGAGATCGGGGACACAACGCTTGTCCCCACTTTTCGCACAGCGCGACACGAGTGTCAACAGACGGTGAGCGCACGTCTGCTCCGCCGAAACAACGCCATAGTTTGCCCTCACTATTTTTCCGAAGTAAAATCATTCCGGCAAGTGCAGTGTCAAAACCTTTTTATTTTATTCAATGTCTTGCGTAGAAATCAGCGACAGAAACACTTTCTGTTTAACTACTAACCATATATACAATACACAGTGGCGAACTATTTCTCTGAATACGCCCCACATGTCCAATGCGAGCGCGTGTACTTCGAGAAATTACTAACTTGAAAGCATCAACCATTGCTGCGACTAGCAGAATCTGAAAACGCGCCTACAAGCCTTGAAAACCCACGCTCAACACCTCTCCGCGACGCCACTCCGTGGCCTTTTGCCTACCGCGAGCCCGCTAGCGACTGCAGCGCCACCTCGTTTGTTTGCAAACATGCAGGAGGTCTATAGGTAAAACTACTTAACCACCGGTCTAATCAGAAAGAGCCTACTTGCGTTGAGCTTCAGGGCTAGATCACTGCTGGAGGGTTGCCGCGCGTACGAACTTGCGGACCACACTCCTGATGGAGCACCGTGAAGTACCTGGAGATCGCTGACGCGGAATGGAAACCAACTGGAGTATAAAGAATGATTGAGCCAGGTTTTTGCGCGGGACTGAGATTCTGTATAGATGGATAATGTCACGTTAAATTACGAGACAGTTGTAAAAAGCCTGTCCTATATGTTGTTCGCATGTCAGCGAAGCCTTGACATAAACTGTCCTAAAGCGTCTCAGTTCAAGTGACGGGCACAGGTACGAGTTTGACGTACATCCACCTGAAATATACGTGGTGTCTCTCTCCCTCAATGCAAGAGCCGAGCGGCCGTTCTTAGGTTTGTGCATGGGAAACTGAATGAATACAAGCTGGCGTCGCGCGCCGTCTTAAATTGGACCTGGTACCCGTGGTGCCCATATCAAGAACACGTCAAACCTCGAGAAGAAAAGCATGCAACAAAGTCGTGCGAGTTGTTGGGGCTAGGTTAATTTTCGGCGCTTTCGAAAAAATGGAAAGCCGTGCTAGGATCATGGTGGTGCCTTTTCGAAGTTCGTGGGGGCATCTCGGTATCTCTTGGGATTTGACGGTCTGCAGGCGGGACAAAGTTCATATTTTTCCTTCCTCGGTGGCTCGGCTGTTTACTTCATCGGTAAGTGTGTCTTTCTGTTAGCATGGAACCAATTATGAGCTCTGTCTTATGGGGAGGGAAGAACTCGAAGGAAAATTCTCTCTTGAACTGCCCGAATGCGCATGTAAAGCCTATTGCCGCCTGTTTCTTGGTGAACGCGACAACTGGTCAGAAGAACTTGACGTTAAATAGCTTTTGTGTTTGACATTGGCTAGAAATAGAATTTTTTTCGCTTCATTTCAGGCATTACGAGAAAATGTAAAAATAAATTTAAAAATCATCATCATTGTCACCATCAGCCTAACTACGCCCACTGAGGCTCAAAGGACTCTTCCATTCCATGTATCTCCATTTAGCCCTGTCCTTTGCTAGCTGCGGCCACCGTACTCCCGCAAACTTCTTAATGTCCTCCGCCCACATTTTATTTAAAAAATAAAAGTTGCAATGTATCGTCTTCTGCTATGGAAGAAATCTCGGCTAGTGTGCCGGGTGTTTTTTTAGCGCGCTTTACGAGGCGAGAAAAAGTCACTCTGGTAAGCGGCTTCACACCGTAACTCAGCGACAATGAGCACCTCTGACGTTGATCGCTCCTACCAGCGTTTTGCATCACACTGCTGACGTCACCTGAAGCCCAGACTGAGTGAGGGGCCAGCAGCATGGCTGCAATCTCTGGTTCGCTCTGCAGCCTCTGGGTTTTCCGCCGCGTCGCATCCTAATGCGCTCTGTCATTACGCTCGCAATCCCACCTACAGACAACTGCGTGGTCCTTGTCTGTTGGAGCACGGCCGGTCTGAGGAGCGCGAAACGGACGTGCGTGCTCCAGACGGGCCGTGGTTGGAGCGGCAAAAACAAGAGCTCACGTTATTTTCCACTGAGTGCGCGATATGAACAGCTGCTTTTGCATCGGCAAAGTTTTTTATTCGCTGAACTGCGCACATGCGAGTACCTTGGATTTATTATCTGTCTTGACACCCTGGTTGGAAAAACCTTGAGGGTGAAGTTCTTTGTGAGAATAGTTACTGCAAACCGCGGTTTGGCCACAGCTCCATGGGTATTTAAATTTTATTTTCATTGAAGGCACTTATTCCGCCCGAGGAAAAATAAATGCGAAATCTAGCGATAGTTGAGCTGTCACCCGATGGTAACGGAATCTGGATGGAGCTCAATAGGGCCCTTTAGGGTCTCACGACTAACTTGATAGCAGCGCGTGTAACATTCAGTGCGTGATACATTTAAATACTGAAATAATTTTTGTTAATCGCTTGCTACAGTAAACTTCCTAATGTGACTACTTGCTTAGCGCAATTTTTTTAGAAGCGAAAGTCCCCATCATGATTGAATGGCAGCAATAACCTGGCATTGAATATCTTCAAGACCAAATTAAAACATAGAACTCGGAATTCTGAACAGACAAAAAAGAATTGATTGTTTACCTCCTACAAGTGAGGCAAACTGTCCATATTTGGCATAAACACTTCATTGAAGTGTTGCTTTAGTGACAAACTTACAATTTGTAGACTCACATGCATACTGGGAAGCGGAACTAGAAGAACACAGAACTTTTACAAGAAATGCTTCAAATACCATCCCTCCGCAGCAACACACATCAAGCATCGCTCGCACACGGAATTAAGTACCCGCCTGAACACTGCAGGCTCAAATGCAGCGCATGCTTTGATGATCCTTGCCTTAAATTCTTCTTCACCGGCAGGCTCATAAATGAAAACCTCGTTTTTTATGTGTACCCCCACAGGTAGAAGTCTAAGGGGGTCAAGTCTGGAGACCTTATAGGCTATCAGACGGGCCGTTACATCCCATCCAACGCAGTGGAGGCCTTCCGTCGAGATGCTTCACAGTATGTCCAGAAGAATGCGCTGGCACTCCATCGTGCAGGTACCATGCTTCCCTTAGCACTTTGAGGATGCTTCACAGCACGTCCAGAAGAATGCGCTGGCACTCCATCGTGCTGGTACCACGCTTCCCTTAGCACTTTGAGCATGCTTCACAGCACGTCCAGAAGAATGCGCTGGCACTCTATCGTGCTGGTACCACACTTTCCTGAGCACTTTGAGGATGCTTCACAGCACGTCCAGAAGAATGCGCTGGCACCCCATCGTGCTGGTACCACGCTTCCCTTAGCACTTTGAGGATGCTTCACAGCACGTCCAGAAGAATGCGCTGACACTCCATCGTGCTGGTACCACGCTTCCCTTAGCACTTTGAGGATGCTTCACAGCACGTCCAGAAGAATGCACTGGCACTCCATCGTGCTGGTACCATGCTTCCCTGAGCACTTTGAGGATGCTTCACAGCACGTCCAGAAGAATGCGCTGGCACTCCATCGTGCTGGTACCACGCTTCCCTTAGCACTTTGAGCATGCTTCATAGCACGTCCAGAAGAATGCGCTGGCACTCCATCGTGCTGGTACCACGCTTCCCTTAGCACTTTGAGGATGCTTCACAGCACGCCCAGAAGAATGCGCTGGCACTCCATCGTGCTGGTACCACGCTTCCCTGAGCACTTCGAGAGGCCTGTCTTCAAGGAAATCTTCCACCTCTCCTTCCAGAATTTGTTCGCAGTATTCTTTCTCCCAGTCGATGACTAGATCTTCATAAAAGTAGGGGTCAACGATTCGATCGCTGAAAATGGCGCACCCAACGTTCGCTGCCCACATTTGTTGGTATTTGTGCGCTCGAAGCCAGTGAGGGTTCACACCAGCCAGTTAATGGGCGCTGTGCAGGTTCACAGACGAACTGCGAAAGAACTGTGCTTCATCCCTCCAGATCACCTACTGTAAAGAGCCAGAACCTCTGTCTAACTGAATCAGGGCCCAAATGCAGAAATCCTGCCTTCATTCAGTCTTTCGCACTCAGCACCGGGTGCCGACTCGCATGAAAAGGATACATGCTTGACAAGGACTTTACACTGATGCCATGCTTGCATCGGCGCACTGGGCTATTTGTCGAATGTTGGCCTCGGGCTTCACTCTTGCGAAAACAAGCACGCCGATTTTAAACTCTTCGGCCAGAACATACACTTTAGGCCTCCTTGTTGACGCCGCAGGACATTTAGAAGCAAATTTGTTAAAATGCTCACAAAAGATGTCTCTGCTGGAAGTCGGAAAACATTTAGAAGCAAATTTGTTGAAAATCCTCCCAAAAGATGACTCCGCTGAAAGCGCCCCGGGTGCTTGGAAGCCTAGAACTGGAAGCAGTGCGAAGCAAAGTGCAGGGCGGAGCGATTACGTCAGAGGCGCTCACCGCCGCTGAGTTACGGGGTGAAGCCGCTTACCAGGGTAACTTTTTTCGCCTCGTAAGCGCGCTAAAAGTTTGTTCATGAATTTTTTTTCTTGGCTAGTCTTTTGGAGGACGATCTTCAATACAGATAATACAGAATACCCCTTAAAATAAAAAAACGATAAAAGTTAATTAACGTATGTATCTAATTAGCAAACTAATTAAAGAATTCTGCCTCTCATATGGCACCCGCCGTAGCCCCCAATATAGCCCCAGGACTAAAAAAATCAAAAGCAAGTTGCCCCTTTTTTTTAGTTTGGACTTAGAAAAATCAACCGATATATGCCTCTAACGCTGTGGTGTGGGCAGCTGTGTCGACGCACCCTTTGAGCGCAATTACTTTCAGGGCCACTAGGATTACACGAGAACAGATGACGCTTTCCTGAGTGCTGCTATTGCTCCGGCACCTTGACTGCATCCACTGGTGCAGGTCCACCTGCACCACGTGAGAATAGATGGTACACAGTGCGACTGCTTTGACGTAGAACCCATACCCTGTGCCCCCGGAGTGCAGCAGCTGCAGACAAAAATCAGGGCACACAATCTGGCAGGCTAAAATTGACCCACGCAGAACCTTGTGGCAAAATTGGTGCACATAATTTGACGGACAAAAATGCCTATAGGCGCAGCCGGAAACAGTATTCTTGCTTTAAAACGCCTCCAATAATATCAGGTTACCTACATCAGCAATGGGGCTGCCACGCTATTTAGAAAACGCCCATCAGTTGCACAAGTTGTAATCCATTGAACTGTGGCCGGCAGTATAAACGGATATTTTCAGTATTAGGGCAGAGAAGACAGAAAATGTTTGGGAAAGTGCAGTTGAACTGATGCAACACCAAACAGTGTAGGGGCTATTTGCAGTGACCAGGAAGAATATGCGATGTTCCGGAGCATTTATGAGCACATTAGCACAAAATTTTGTGCTAATGTAAGGGAAAAACAAATCCTACTAGAAAGATCGTGTCTGGAATTGAACCTCTTCACTTACAGAATTAAGTGCCATAAAATGGAAGTTTGTGGTCTGTTTGCGGTACGCACGTCGGACTCAGAGTGGCAGTGCCTTTCAATAAGCATTATGTATCGAACTTCATTCAAGTCTGCTGTACAGTGCCTTTTGACGACCGCGAGAATTGCCAGCGGTTTCTGATCTTTGCATGCGCCATATTTTATTCCCCGAATAGGGGCCGCCAGAAAAAAAAAACACTGAAAAGAAGCTTTTGCTGAACTGCAGCTCGTACTCAAAACCTCCTTTTCAAGATATTAAGAACGCTGTCTCATGACACAAATTATGAGGGCAGCTATTACTTCGGAAAAGGATGCACATTTAGCGGACCGGCTCGAGCCGGGGACCATGCATAAAAAATTATGCTTATTTTGCCTTGGGCTCGTCAAACACGAAGAAATTACCCGCAACAAATACAGACGGCAATGTATGCAACCCTCATGCAGATGAGGGCCATTGCAGTGTCTTGCATGACGTGGTCACAAATATTAACCGGTTTAAAATTACACCAAGTACTTTAGAGCGTCCTTGAGTAAGACAAAAAGAGGAAGAACCGTCGTCTAAGTGGATGGGTCCTCCCATCGTTCTCTGTACGATAATAAAGTTATTTCAATCAATCAAAGACGAAGCTAAACGAACACAGTGCTTTCTAGTATTTTTGCCTCTGTGAGTGTCCTCCTTTACTGAATTGATTTACCACCCCATATGAACTTTTTCAGTTAAAAACCGAATTTCAAAAAAATGAATTCGGCGTACGTTTATCGGTATTTTTCGGTTTAAACCAAAACGTCCAACTCCTAGTGATAGTGCCGTGCCGCAGCGCCACCGCTAGAGCGCTTGCTGTTTTGCGCGATCATTCGTTTTGTTCGAGTATTCGTACAAGTAGTGAATATTCGTAGCATATTCAATTCGTTTTCGTGGTTCGGTTTTTAGCTATTCTATCCGCATTCGATTCAGTATCAAAACTGCACTATTCGTATTCGATTTGGTTTTGAAACGAATGCCTGTTTATTCCATTATGCGCTCTGTTATTGTAACCTTTGCGTATATATGCATCATGTTTGCTGTTACTGCCGGATGAAGCAATTAAGAATCCTTGTCAGGCTATGCCTTTGGCTGTTGCTTAATTTCTCCTTTCTCCTGTACTGAAAGGAACAACTCCGATTATTCGCGTATCCCTTGTATATTTACATTTTTTTACTATTTGTCGAGTCTTCAAGAAAGACGTGGTGAATCATTAAAAAAATAGTTCAGCCTCAGAACCACAGTCAGAAGCCTGTTAAAAGCGGTATTTTGCAAGGATATAAATTATTTACCTCCCTTCATTGTGCAGGGTTTAATCTTTTTTTGAATTTCGTAGGTAGAAATTGGTCGCTATTTCAAGACTTAAAATTCGGGATATATCGGGTTAAGTGACAACAAGTTTAAAAGTGTTGTTTTCTTCGAGTTATTGTGTTCAGCAGAAATATTTAACTGTTAGCACACGTCTTTGTTCATCGGCTAATTTTTGCTCTGTGCCTTCAGCTTTGTGCATTGGCAAACTGCACTTCTTTGCCAGCACATTTTCGAGCAGATATCGGGTTGAACTCTTTTCTTACCATGCTCACTGAGTGCGGGCGACCGGCGACCCATAGATATCGCGCACTATTTCAGTGTTGCCGCTGCTGCTTTCGATATCTTACGCAGTCAGTCAGTCAGTCAGTCAGTCAGTCAGTCAGTCAGTCAGTCAGTCAGTCAGTCAGTCAGTCAGTCAGTCAGTCAGTCAGTCAGTCAGTCAGTCAGTCAGTCAGTCAGTCAGTCAGTCAGTCAGTCAGTCAGTCAGTCAGTCAGTCAGTCAGTCAGTCAGTCAGTCAGTCAGTCAGTCAGTCAGTCAGTCAGTCAGTCAGTCAGTCAGTCAGTCAGTCAGTCAGTCAGTCAGTCAGTCAGTCAGTCAGTCAGTCAGTCAGTCAGTCAGTCAGTCAGTCGGCCTCTCGCTCGCTCGGTTGGTCGGTCGCCAGCCAGCCAGCCAGCTAGCCAGCCAGCCAGTGCATCCGCCCGATATCCGTGAAGCAGTGAGGCCATACAGGTGACGAGATGGAGCGAAGTTATCGGGTTTTTTTCACAATACAGGCAAGAAGATTTCAGTGAAAACGAATATGTATGTCTCGATGCTCATCCTGAGCAAACAACGTCGAGCCAAAGCTGATGGCCTATCAAAAATGCCGCAAGTGCATAGGCGCTTCATTCGATCAATGTGCCACAAGCACATTGCTGCTTTTGGATGACAGTATGTGTATTTCAATAATAAGGAACTGTTTGGCGCAGTGGCACGTGAACCTTGGTTAGAGAAGGTTTTCTTCTGTGCCTCAAAATATTTTTCACTTGAAACGCAACCTTTAGTCACTTTAATTCTAAGCATTTTGTGCACCTGGTACATATTAGTCATCTTTTTCCTTCATTATATGTGCATTTCTTTAGAATACTAGTTCTGCTGTCTTCTTTCCTAAATTTTGGTAGCGTACAATTTTTTTGTATATTAGAATTCCAAATTTACTTTCTAAAAGTCACCGTTCAGAATAATTCAGAACCGACTCTATATTAGTTGATGTATTTATTTTTTCTAATGTTTTCCGGAAAACATATTTATAGAAGAAGGATAGCTTTTGTAACACCTACAAAAAATAGCTGCTTTCTATGAGGCAGCAGATATTTTTTTATGCCTCGAAGTTTGTTTGAGCCTTGGAACTTTCAAGCGCTTAATGCAATAAAACAATTGCAACGTTTTGTATACTTCATAATTTTTTAATATTTTCTTTTTTCGTGTTATAAGCATATCGGTGAAAGTATAAACCATAACTTGAAATCTAAGGTATGACGAAATCTCGTCTGGTCGGGTAATGGTTAATTCGGCACCATGAACGGTTAACGCCGACCAAAGGGTTGGGTCAATAGATGACGACATTTCGGCAGTGAACAAGGCTTGCGTACGGAAGCCGAAACGTCATCTATTGACCCGATCCTTTGGTAGGTGTTAACGTTTGATGGTGCACAATAAACCATAAATTACCTAAAAATTTGTATTAGACAAATGAAGTTTCATATCACTACTTATTATTTAAAGTCCAGAAAACCTGAACAAACGCTTCTAGTTAGCGCGGATGCCACCCGTGCTGCATGACACTGAGCATTAAAAAATTACCGCGGGAAGTTTGAGTGTTTAGTACACACCATTGAGTTCCTACGACCCTCAGAATTAGTCATTGTGAGCGCAGGAAACATTTTAGCAGTCAGGTCATGAGCGCGTAGGAAGAGTAGAGTTTGAACATCTTCGCGCGCTGTCTAACCGCGCCCTTTACTTTTATCAAAAATAATAAAAGGAACCTACAAAAAACGCCAATTTCTCGAACCGTAAGGAAGGAGGTAATATGATTGTTCAGGACCGTATTTTAGGGTAAAATTGAAGGGCTCATGACATATTTCGCGATTTATTTTTTTTTCGCTTCTTTTTCATTGGTGATATTACGGTTGCCAACCATCCCGAATTTTGTGGCACTGCCCCGAATTTACAAAAGAAGCCCCGACTTCTGACTTTCTTCGGTCGATACAGGCATTTGTCCAGTATTTACGTTTGATGAGGCCGACGAGACCGCTCCGCATGCGCGCGCAGCACGAACATAATGGGTGCCCTGACCGCGATAACTAATTCGGGTTTCGAGAGCTATCAGTCATTTTATAGCCGTAAAAGGCCAACTTGGGTGCCGCCCATCAGTGACTTCAAGCAGAAAGTGAAGGCCGTAGTGAAGGTATGCGGGATAATTTCGACCGCCCTGCATCTGCAAAGCGCCTTCATCTGCAAAGCTCTCTTTGGCAGAACGCCATACATCAGCTGAGAGACCACTGCTATTCTCACCAGTCTTCAGCTGTCCCAGCTGTCCATAGATCAGGGCATACACAGAACACATTCTGTACTCAAGTAACACTGCCATTACCTCTCCTTATTTCTCTTACCCTTACCCTCATCCTCCTTTCTGGAGCACTTGGCTTAGCTCGGACTCGGCAGATCATCAGCAGCTCTTGGAGGAGCAAGCGCTCTTCTTCACTGTGCCTTGGTGATGATGATGATGATGTCCTCAGGCTTAATGGCACATACCCACGGCGGGGGATTGACCAGTGTTGGCCTCAAATAAAGTTGTCTTCCTCATCATCCTCCTCAGCTCGCACCTCGCCTACCTGTTTTGGAATCTGCCTCGAAACCAACTCGGACAACTTCGCCGAAGCCAGATACTAAACTTATCACAATATTAATTTATATCGAAGCCGTGTCAGGCCGGCTTCTTACATCCAGGCAGCGTGTCCCCACAAAAATGTCTTGTGAGAACTCGTTAACAGCGGAGTTGCAGCTTGTCAGAGTGAAGCAGTTTTGTCACGCTTCTCTGAGCCGCACGTGCTTTCTCCAAGACAGCTCATCTCGCATCCCGAAATGCTAGCGTCCGCAAGCCAAAGTTTTCTCTCACTCTTCCCTTCTCTTGGGACAGGCGTAAAGCTACGTCAGAAGTCTGCGTCATGTCCGTGGCAAATGTACGCCGACGCTTGTCGCTAATATGCGACGCAAAAAGAAATAAACGAACGCAATACACAGGTGCTCGAGAAAAGCGAGGTTGCTATAGAAGGTGAAGTTACAATCGAACAACACTGAGGAAGGCAGAGGGCGCAGCTGCGCAGCGCAGGCGGCAAGACGACTGCAGGAGCACGTCCTTCGTCAAGCGCGATGATCGACCGATTAAATTTTCTGCGCCATTTACGTAGAGCCTTATGCGCACGTTCCTTCTCTGACGAAAGAAAGCAGACTGCAGCTATGCCGAAGAAACGTGAGCGGACTTTCGTTCAATCTTCAGCGTCTTTCGCGGCGCGTACGGCAGAGGCGATTGTAGTCGCTTGAACTATACTCGTTGCGCTCGCTTAGTTACAATGCCCAAACATGGTGAGGGGCCTTTAAGAAAATGACCCGCCTATGTTACTCCAAGCAATAACAGGAATAGCGCTTCTGCACTGATCCAGGCGACAGCCTGCCCTCTTAACGTTCGTGCAATAAGTGAGAAAGAGAAGACGTCAACGCGGCTCCACCCGCCAGAGACAGTGCGGGAAGTAATGCCATCGCCACTGGCCGAAGATTCGTTTGGCTTAGACCTCTCAGACGCTTAGCCGTCTTCCGCGACGGGGAAACGACACCGCTGACAACTTCATGAGAGCCCAAACTGCAAGGATGGCCGGAGAAGGTGCCCGCATAGCATTCGCGGTACTAAACGGCTTTGCGACAGATCACAGATCATCCTTCTGCTGAAATTTTAATTTTTTTTTATATGTGAGAGAGCCTGTTAGAAAACGCGCGTGCGACATAGGTAATGAAGCACCGTCTTGCATTGTGTTGCATTCAGTTATCAACAAAGAAAGGTAGATCGTTCATGCATCATTTCGATAGTGGGAAGTGTGAACTTCCTGTTAAGCTTGGCTGGTAGTTAGCCGAACATGGGATTCGGCCGCACAAAAAAAAAAAAAAACATTTTTTCAGAAAAAGAAAGAAAAACCTCAGAAAGAGCTTCAGTCATTCCAAATCACGCGAAGCATTAAAAATAAATAAAAGATGTGTGAAACGCACGAATTCAAAGAAGCAATTTCGCACACGGAGCACAGCTTTGTCTTTCCGTCGAACTGAAGATCTTGCAGAAGGTTTCGTGACTGCGTGGATGCCACTTCTGCGTTTTAATCAATAGTATTCGAAATATAAAATCTCCCGAATGGCGGTAAAGCCATATTTCCACAACCCAATTCTCATTTCCGACCAGGCACTAGCCAAGCCAATAAGCAGTTCATATTTCGCGGAATTTTCGTAGCGGACGGTCCGTCGCATGTTCAGTGGCGCCTCTTTGAGAAGCTCTATGCCGTTGGGCAGCCCATATAGCATCATACGGCTCGTTTGTTCTTCCATCTGTTACAAAAATGATCTGTAGACAGTCTATAAACTTCTTATAGACTCTACTGATTTCCTATAGATATTTATTTTGGCCTATTCATAGTCTGAAGACTGTCTATAGAAAAAGTCTACTAAAATGTATGGCCATGAATGATCTAAATGAATATGTAGCATATGTACATCTAATCTCTGCGACGAGAAGGACTTTTAACCGGCGAAAATGTCGACCGCGTCGAGCTTATCTTCGCAGTCACGGTTTATACAGTCCACCGATATTAATTGAACGAATTTCATTTCTGCGACAGAAGAGAGGGCTCTATGCGGTGCTTCCGTTAAGTCAATTAAACAAGGATGCCTAATGCGATACTGGAAACACAAGGTAAAGTCATACACAGGGTGATTTTTAAAATCTTTAGAGCTTTACTAAAAATGTCGACTCAGGAAGATGCTGCCTCCGTTGCATGTATACAGGACTTGGTTGACACCCGATAAGCAGATAGCGGTTGCGCCTATCCCTCTAATTAGTGAAATTTGGGTAACTGTCTGTTTAATTCTTCAGCTTACATATGGTTAGACAGCCGCCGCGGTGGCTCAGTGGTTATGGCACTCGGCTGCTGGCCCGAAAGACGCGGGTTCGATCCCGGCCGCGGCGGTCGAATTTCGATGGAGGCGAAGTGCTAGAGGCCCGTGTGCTGTGCGGCGCGATATGGCAACGCTTCAATTAGTAATTGCATGTATACAATGTTTGCCTATTATTAATTGTGATTTTATTTCTATACCACAACCCATAGGGTTTTATTTGCCTACCAAATTTGGTACAGAACTGTCCTCAAATGGGTGCCCCTTGTTGCCGGAGTATGTATAGCGGAACGAATCTATACACACATATAGCGGTCCCGTAACGTGACAGTTTTCCTCCCGTTGTAGGATGTTTTTGGGGGGTGAGGGCGGAAAGGAATGGGAGGGCGCAACCAATTTTATTGACCGCCATCTTGGATTCGAGGAACCGAAACTATGCCGCCATTTCGTCCCCTGATGTCATTCTCACATAGTCCCAACCCTATCCACCATATTGCACCGAGACGTTATCATTGGCATGCGGCAGGTGGTTGTTTCTGCAATGCTATGGTAGGAGACGGCGCTACAAGTTTCTATGCGAAATATGCTGTTTTCTAGTTCCTGCCACAAATGGCGCTGTGATCTCAGGGTGATAGCAGACCCCACGAAATCTCGAAACATGATGAGTAAGAGCTATAACAATCTTAATAAAATAAACAGATGGTTAGAAATCTTGAGTGATATGATATTAATAGTCGCGCGTGGATATTAATATTCATGGGTACGAATAAACAACGACGGGCTCAGCTTAGTAAGTTAAAGCTCAAGCGACAGTGACAAGCAAACTTTTTAGCTGGCTTCTTTTCTGAGCAAGCAGCATGGTAATCGCTGAGTCTTGCTAATTTCTGAAGCTGAACGCACAAAACTGAGCTTGTAACTATGTTTATGAAGGTAAAAATTTATAGCGCCGCAAACGAAGGACGGACGCATAGACTGACCCCTTACAAAAATTTCTTTAGACAGCCCATATACTGTCCATAGACTTCTGGCTATAAAGTCTAAAGTCTCTCATAGACAGACCCTAGAGAACAGTCTATAGGCAATACAAATCCTATAGATAGTCTATAAACAGTCTATAGATTTATGGCCATACACTTTTAGTAGACTTTTGTCTGTAGACAGTCTATAGACTATGAATGGACAAAAATAAATATCTATAGGAAGGCAATATAGCCTATAAGAAGTCTAAAGATTGTCTGTCGACCATTTTTATAAGGGACAACCGACAGGACGGGCGCCTGTTACCTTCACAGACATGTTTATAAACTCTGCTTTTAAAAACATGAACCAACCAGCCCAGCAATTGGCTTTATTGATCTAATTGTGTCGTTCACCCGCTGCACAGGTGTGTTCATCGTCGACATTACTGAGTTTGAATTTTCACAAAAGCGCACCCCTACTGGCCTTCACGCCGGGTGTTTTAAAACATAAACCAGTGATTTTTTCCTTGTCTTTCGTTTATTCCTTTGCACCATCAAGTAACTAAAAACTTGCTCATAGGAGGTTTCCACTGTCAGCAAAGATGCGAGAGTCAACCCTGTAATTTAATAACAAGCGCGATTCTACCTAGGCTGACTGACAGAGGGAGTGGCGCTCAGCTGCGCTGACCCGAAAGACGCGGGTTCGATCCCGGCCGCGGTGGTCGCATTTCAATGGAGGCGAAATTTTAGAGGTCCGTGTACTATGCGATGTCAGTGCACGTTAAAGGGCCTCAGGTGATGGAAATTATCAGGAGCCATCCACTACGGCGTCCCTCATATAGCCTGAGTCGCTTTGGGACGTTAAAGGTTTATGGTTTATGCAGGGTTTTGAGGGGTTGAGGGGCATAATACGGTTTTTGAGTTAGAAGAGCGCTTTTTTGGCATATCATTGTCAGCGGTGTCGTACATCAGAATACAGCTAAGACGTGCTAACTAGCAGGCTGGTTAACTAATATTGGATAGTTAACTTTTTCCTATTACTGTTAGACTCCTTAATTATTGAGAGGCATATAACCAACCGTAAGTAACATCCATATCAGTTTTTAGAATTTGGAAAATGCGGTTACCCTCGGTTCTGTGACCTAACAAATTCTGGCTACATCGCGCCAAAATATATGCGCTTTCGAGAAGCTTGCAGGCAAAGCAACCCCTCCAGTGCACGTAACTCATCGATCGAAATAGCCAAAATTTGTTGGGCCACAACGCCGAGGCTAACCGCGTCTTCGACATTCTAAAAACTGACTTGGATATTAATTACAATGGACTACATGCCTCTCAATAATTAAGGAGCTTAACGTTAGTAGCTGAAAAGCTGAAAACTGTTCAATATAAGTTAACCAGCCTGCTAGTTAACACGTCCTAACTTTACTTTGATGCTGACAACACTATGCCGAAAAAGCGCTCTTCTAACTCAAAAACCCTATTTTTTAAAATTGTGCAGTCTTAGGTGAAACACCCTTTACACACACAACAATAATATATATATATATATATATATATATATATATATATATATATATATATATATATATATATATATATATATATATATATATATATATATATATATATATGAGAAGTTGGGCATAGGTTGGAAAACAAATGAATACAAAGAGGATAAAAAGAGGAAAAAGGATGGAAAGGGGTTTAGTGGCAGGGAAAATATAGTCGAACAAGTGCTTGCTCAGCAAATAACTAGGATTGACATGATTGTTGTACTTGGACGGGAGAGCGAACATTTCACATAAAACAAGAAAATAAAAGTATGTTGGCACCTTGTGCTTAATGGAGTAGCGGCGCTGACGTCTGCTTTTCGAAGTTAGGTTCCAGCGGCGCTGGCCTCAAAACTCGGCCTGCATAGAGCCCCGTCTGGACAATGTTGAGGCTTTCCTGTTTGATTAAAAAGAGTGCTCATTTTACGAAATGGCCTAGCAAACCGTAATTATCTTCAGGATATGTCATGCTACGTCACCTGCACAGTGAAGGGTAGTGGACTCTGAAGCCTCCCCACAAAGCAAGTCTCGTTTTTCTTCCTAAGAAGCCGTCCTCGGAAACGAATGTTCACTACGTATTGTTGTTTTAGTTGAGCACAAGCACGCTCATGGGTATTGCCTTTGGTTGTGATGGGTACTTCTTTTCTCGCTGTCTTTATTGTGAGAAAACCAACTATAAAATGACATGCTCCAAATTTGCACTCAAAGTAGCAATCGTGTTTCCGCTAAAGTTCACGAAAGGAAGGGTTCTCGTCTTCCAACGCCACCTTTCAGAATATATCAACTGGGCAATCATACTCAACCCTTACCTACCTTTGCACAACACGAGGAAAGGTCTGAATTCTCTGACTCGCGAACCGCACGTTCCTGTTCACTGTCAAGCGACGCTCAGTAGCACGTGTACTCGTCCAGTACCTTGTGGGAGCGAGTTCTAGGCACGAACGGCCCGAGAAAACTTTCCTACACGCGGCCGAACAGTGCAGCGAAGACCGCGGCCGCTCCGAGCTGCAGCAGCGGCGCCGAGGGGGCCCGTCCTTCGCGTCGCCAACACGGGGCGGCGCTCCCCCGTGAGCGCTTGGCGCGCGCCGGCGTCGTGAGGCGCGACCAGGGGGCTCGGCCGCGCCGGCCAAAGAGAGCGAGCAACGTGCGCGCTTCGGCAGCAGAGACGTGCTCCGCGCGCGTCGCCCGCTGCGCACGCCTTCCGTCCCGGCGATCGCGCGCGCACCCGGCGAGACACGCCGTCGCGACCGCTGACCGGCCTCCGCGTGGGAGGCAGTGGCGGCCGTGGAGCTTGTTGTGTGTGCACGCTTTTTGAAAAGTTCGCGACAGTAGTGGAAGCGAGGGAAGTAGTTTCTCGAGGCGTGGACTGGGTCCGGAGAGTCGCGGCCAAGTGCCCACCGTCCCTTCCTCTGTCCGTGCATGGCTGACCAGGGCTTCTGCGGTTCTTCGTCCGGCGACATCGTCAAGCAGGGCTACCTGTTCGTCAAGAGGCCGCCAAGAAGACGCTTCGACATGCTGAGGGTGAGCCCCTCGTCGCTCCTAGCGTTGGTGCGTGCGTGCTTTTGCGTGTTCTGTCGAGCACAGGGTACGCAGGCGCACCGTGACCATCTTCTTGTGATTGCTCCGAATGGAGGCGTACACTTCCCCTGCCCTCATCCACACTTCAGGCGCACTGAACAGATGCACGGTTTTTGTGTATTTCAGACAGCATGACAGAATAATAGACGGAAGTCTGTAACGAATTAACCATTCAACGAATGGGGCATTTTGAGACTCGTTTTATGCAAGCACAAAAAATTCACCAAACTTCTTACGTACGTAATTTTCAGTATGTGATTCTGATGACGGAAGTAACTGCGCAGAAGTTTTGCAGCTGGAGAGGTAGTTAGAACCGCTGCAATAAGGTTGTCTGATACTCGAAGAGCATGTCGATATCAAAACGAGGAAAAGAGTTTCGATGCTTAGAGTCAGTTTTGGTATCTGCAGAGTTCGAAAGCGGAGATAAAAACAAAAGTTAAATCTAAGTAAGAGACAATTGACCATGCGGAGTACCATTCAATTGAGAATGTGGGTATGTATAATCTGTGGAAATGAGCAGTGCTGTTGATATTAACAAATTGAACGATGCGGTTTTGTGGGCAGAAGAATAACGCTTACGCAAGTGCAATTAATTGCACGGGTCAACCACGCTCGTGTAATTACGTGCGCTTGTGTCAAGAGCGATCGCAGACTTGCCGGTTTGCTCCAGTCGTCTGCTGGCGAGTTGAGGCGAGCTGTGTTTTCCGGTGTAAAGCACGGAACTTGGTATTTTTGCAGCGTCCATACCAAAAGCCATCGACAAATAACAATCTTCACTCTTCTTTCCTATCTTTGAGCAGCAGTAGGCAGCTGTTCTTACGAGGTGACAAAATGAAACTCGATGACCAACGGGAATTTAGGACAGCTGTATCAGTGTCTTTTACATGCAATGAATGGTCGCAGACAGCAGCGCATGGAGCCAAAAGTCGACGTATTCAGGTCTGCTGCCAAAAAATAACAAAAAGAAAAAACAGCGTTGGTCTTAGTATTGCTGTTTTTTCCAGGCGGTCGTGTTTGCAATTTTCCACTTCACCCCCCTCTCTGCTTTCCATCGTTATTTTTTTTTTTACTGCAACTAACTTTGCATATGCGACCGGCTGGTTTCAGTTGATACGTTTGGGACAAGTCTCATGGATGTCGTCGTTGCAGTTGTTTTGGCAGCGGTCACAATAATGTGAGTGAGGGTGGTATTTTGTGGATGATCACCAGTGAGCTATCCACTACCGAGTTTGTCGCGTATATATTAGTATGCATTACCACAGGATCTACGAAAGTAAACAACTGCTTGCTGTGTTGCATCGTCGTGCATGTCACGCCGGGTCCCTTCAGAGTGGGGATAGCAGGTGAGTGGGGACACATTTAACAAACACAAACGACGAAGTACCAATGCCTGATAACTGATGTTTCCGGGTGCGCAGTCCGTGTGAACCTAGCAAATTACATACCTCGCCATAACAATAATCACGCAGTTTGCCAGAAATGCATTTTCGGGTTGCATTCCTCGCTCGTCACGTTAGGTATAACCATTGTAATAACACTGCGCCGAAGACTGTACATAGAATTAACTCCCCCTGAATTGCTCGCTTACGTGCTTGCATATGCCGTGAAGCAAGGTGACAAGGCGAGACAATGAGCGCTGTGAACTGATACTGCTTATTAATAGATTTTATTTCGTTCTCTCTTGCGATTCGTTCAATTTTCAGGTTAACGAATTGCAACCACTCCCTACAAAGACCAGCCACATTGAAATGACAGCTATCTTAATTTTTATTCTAGGCGCCAGAGTCGAGATGCAGTAGTAATTATGGCACCAATGAAATTTCATAGTGCGCTTGTGACCGTAATTAGCTGCAAACAAGTATGCCAAGTGCATTACCGCCGGCTTTGTTATCACGCATGATGTTCTGCAAGGTATGCCGCAAGAGGTGCATGCAGTATATACGAATTTGCGAACGGGTTTTCCAGCATGCGCCTGTTTTAACTTCTCCAGGCATCCTTGCGCGCCTTTTTAATGGTTGATATAAATGCTAAACCGCTCTAGTAAAGAACGCAGCCCTGGCTCAACGAGGACATCAGCTACGCTGACCTCTTCGGCCTCGAATGCCAACGGGTTCTGAAGGGCAAATTGTTGTTTCAGTTCCACGGCGGAGGCAGCGCAGGAACTGTAATCGTTACGCGTTCGGAGTGGCAGTGAGCGATATGGCAGCGGTTTAGAGGATTTCACTGGCGGGAACGCGGAGACAACTCCTGCAGTATATATTTTTTTCGTTTTCGCCGCAGACATTCAGTTTTTAGTCATATCAACCTGCGCAGTCATCGTCTGAGCGCAGGATTTCAAACTCTCGGTAACAACATCGCAGACGAGGCCCCCATTTCGAGAATAGGCAGTTGACGAGCGCGCTTCTAATTAGCCGGTCTCAGGACAAATGAATAGCAAAATGAACGAAAAGCGTCGCTCTTTTCGCTATTTTTAGCTGTCTTCCCTTTGGACGGCTGGAAATAGACTTTCACCTTCTCTTTTCGGCCGTCTTTCGAGTCGCCGCCCTCGAACAGCTGGGGGCATCAATTTTATCAATTTTTTTTCAGTTTTGAAAAGTAAAAAAAAAAGAGAGGGAAATATATAAAAAGCACCAGAGCGAAGTTTCGGTAATTAAAGAAACAAGAACTCACAGAGGAAGTCCGGAGACCGATCAGCGACATTTGTCTGTTCGTGGCCCAGCGCCGGTTGCCCGGAGGCTTGGGAGAAGCTTGGAGAATACCCGTGTCCGGCATTTCTAACGTCATTTTTGCTTCCAGCTTTTCGAGCTGCACCTGCGACCCTCTCTCTTTTTCCCTCTCCCTGCCCTGAAAGAAACTATTCTTATTTTTTGCGACGGCCATCGCGAGCATTGTACACATTGCAGAGAAATAGATCTCGGCTTGCTCGAATTCGAATTGCCGAGCTGGCAGGTTCATTCGCAAGTCATCACTCAATGCTTGCGCAGCTTTTTCCTTGAAGTTATTTCTTGCACCTTTTGCTTTGAAAGTGGCGATTGAGAGGGTTAAGATTCGAGGAAGGCGCGTATGAAAAGCGCCTATAAATGTTGGCGTTTTATGAAAGGCCGCAGACAAGCAAGTGTGCACTATAGCCGGCACTGAGACGCTCTGTTTTGAAGGCGGTAATGCGCTTTGCTACTCGTGACGCGAGGCTGAGCAAGGCAGGAGCAGCATGAAAAGGGGTCGTGCACGTGCCGCAAGTGTCACGTCAGAGGCGCCGGCCTGTGTATGAAAACGGCTGTTAAAAATATCAGTGGAAGCGCTCGCACTCGCCAACATTTCTTCCTTGGGAGACGGCCGCGCATCCCCCTATTTTGCTTCGTTTCCAGCGTTTATGTAGGCTTAAAATTCAGCGCGCGTAAATAATTGAGACCATCTCGGAGCCTTGCAAAGTTCGTCGCTAAAATTTTGCCTCTTTTGGTCAATCTTGGCCAGAAAAACTAAATCGATAATATTAATTGATCCTGTATTGACTGTTGGTAATATACCCAAGAATCGTAAACTATGACTATATAGTTCAGAAATCGCCGCTTGTCAACATTATTTCGCGGCTGCGTTTTTATGGAGGCAAAACGCTAAGGCGCCCGTGTGCTGTGCGATGTCAGTGCACGTTAAAGATCCCCATGTGGTCGAAATTATTCCGGAGCCCTCCACTACGGCACCTATTTCTTCCTTTCTTCTTTCACTCCCTCCTTTATCCCTTCCCTTACGGCGGGGTTCAGGTGTCCAAAGATATAGGAGACAGATACCGCGCCATTTCCCTTCCCCAAAAAAACAATTATTATTATTATTAATATTATTATTATTATTATTACTATCTTGAATTCCGCCCGCCGCCAGCTATACTTTCCACCGTGTCGCCAGATAAATACGGTGGTAATTTTTAGACGCAAATTGAGCAACAACGGAAAATAATACATGCACATCATTCACGACGTTTTCATGCAAGGCCCTGTCGCTTATTTTTTTTTAATTGGTTTTCGGGGAAAGGAAATGGCGCAGTATCTGTCTCATATATCGTTGGACACCTGAACCGCGCCGTAAGGGAAGGGATAAAGGAGGGAGTGAAGGAAGAAAGGAAGAAGGAGGTGCCGTAGTGGAGGGCTCCGGAATAATTTCGACCACCTGGGGATCTTTAACGTGCACTGACATCGCACAGCACACGGGCGCCTGAGCGTTTTTTCCTCCATAAAAACGCAGCCGCCGCGGTCGGGTTCGAACCCGGGAACTCTGGATCAGTAGTCGAGCGCCCTAACCACTGAGCCACCGCGGCGGGGCTTGAAAGGGACGGAGATTCCACTTCAGTGAGGGGGAATACGCTATCCTCCGAGTTTGGTATACTGGGAGGTCCGAAACGTCTGGCGCCTCTTTGCCGCTATTAGGCACTTTTAGTTGGACTTCCGCAGTGAGCTTGCGTACGCAACGACACTGCAGGTGACAAATGCGCATGCGCAGAACGCAACGTATCTAGCCGCGCGTTGCGGACGCCGGCCCGTTATAAAGCATAGTGTAGCGTACGCAACGTGGGACGCTACGTGCTGCGTAGAGAAGATGGCGGCGACCATCTCGCCCGCTTCGGAATAAATACATGTCGCTGCTGGATTCTCTTACGCAATATCTCGCTTAAATGGTAGCGGTTCGCTTTTATTTCGCCTACTATTGCCCACACGTACCGGTGTTAGCGATAACTAGCCCCTGTTTTCCAGATAATTTGGTGATTTTCAAGCTCCTAGGCCCAACTAAATGCGGTGTGTTTTCCTCGTAGCAACGACACCTGGCGAAGCAGTGTTCTAGCTTTTAGTCAATTCTTACATATTCTTCGGTTTGCATAGTTTTTTTTTTCTTGGAACAAAAGAAGGCTCGCATTGTACTCACCCTAGTTATCAGTAATCACGGATGAAAATTTCTTCAACCGAGCGGTGATGTGGTTTGACGTCTTGTCACCAGATGGCGCTACTGTTTACGCGTTCGCGTGAGGGACGCTACAGAACGGACAACTAAAAGTGTCGTGTTTACACTATTCACAGCGTACGCAAAGCAGTAAGAGATGCGTACGCAAGCTTACTGCGTACGCCCCAACTAAAGGTGTCTATTAGGAAGGGTGACAACATGTCTCGCTTGGAGGCATTCAGCGCCCTGTCTCTACTGGGTGGCTCCATTCACCTTTTCCGCTCTTCCTATGTGTCGAACGCCGCCGAAACGAGCGCGCGGGCGTTATCTTCCCACCTGCCCCGACCATGGGTCAAATGGGCCTCGATCGCCTCCGGGGCACCGTCGGCGGGCCGAGCCCCGCGGCGGGCTTGCAGGCATCGTCTACAACCATGGACAAAAGACCACTTTCCGCCGTTTTTCCCCTCCTGCGTGGCCGCCCCACGCGTCGGGACCACATGGTCGGGACTAATGAAACACGGGTGTCGGCATCCTCCTCACCGCGTCGGGCTCCGATCCCCACCGTCAACACCGCCAAGTAAAGGGCAATGCCCAGTGCGCGTATCGCCTCACGTTCCAACACTTTCTGCTCTCCAGTGTCCGACGCCAACAGCATTGTCTGAGAGAGACGTGGCGGCATATAGTGTGTTTGGGCAGACTGCTTTTGTTTTGCCCCGCCGCGTTTATTCGTCACGTGTGCGCTTCTACATCGGCTGCTTGTTTACGCTGCGCATCTGATTGTTCGCTCGGCATCGTACCAGTGGACTCCGTGACACCATGCCAAGAGCGAAGCCCAGACGCAAATAACGTACGACAGCAGTTAACGGCGGTCACCCATTCGCCACCCAAGTGCCAGCGGTGACCACAAGGGCTGAGCTTGCATCGCTCCCGATCACCGTGCCTCGCGACGTTGGTGTGATATTCGGCGCGTGCGGAGGAGTGACTGTTACAACGCGCAGTGGTTGCAGTAGGCCGGCATAACAGCGCGCCGCGCCGTCAGGCCTGCCGCATGAACCCCGATTTTACGTTACTGCCGTCGCGGATGCTGCTGAACGCCTGAGCGGAGCGGAAGACGCAGGCAGTCACAGGGTTCACCACCCGGTGAACTTGCTACTCTTTCCACTCGCTTTTGACCTCTGATCTCCCGCATTACGGTAAGTGATCATTTTGTTAAGAAGCTTGGTAGATAATATTTCTTGATTTATTTCGATATTATGCCTCTATATTATGAACAAAAACTACATTAACACCGTCGGAACAATATTTAAGCATAATTCAATGGCTTCATATTTCGCGAATTAATAAAGGCGTAATTCTAGAGGCGCGTGTACAGTGCGATGTCAGTGCACGTTAAACAACCCCAGGTGGTCGATATTATCCAGAGCCTTTCACTACGGCGTCCCTCATAGCCTGAGTCGCTTTGGAACGTTAAACCCCCATAAACCAACAATAAATTGGTTATTGAGGAAAGGAAAGGGTGCAGTAACTGTCTCACATCTCGGTGGACACCCGAACCACGCGAATTGCCAGTATGTAATGTTTCTTAATATGTGATGGAAATAAATGTCATGGAATAAGCTGGTCAATATTTTATATCAGAATATCATATTTACATGACCAACCTTTATGACATTGTTTTCTATTCAGAGTGCTTAAGTCACTGAGGTATACGGCCTGCCTAAAATATGTAAACGCTGATTTGTTTCAGCACGGTCGTCTCACGCCTTCTATTGCCGGTATCCAGCGCATAATTCTGATCTCAGTTCATAGTATAATATCCATTATACATCCTCAATATATCTTATATCACTTAGATATATGTAGGGATATAATCTTTCTTATTCGCGAATTCATTAGTGCGAAAACACTCCTGTGGGCACCAGAGTCGAGCATGGGAATCCTCGGTCTCTCGCCGTTGCCACTGCAACAGCGAAGCCTATGCTTGTTATAAACTTAACCGTCGATAATTTGCCTAAAGGAATAGTTTCAGCACTAGTGATAATTAGTGGTAGTGATGGTTAATTATATCACAGCCACTATAGTTAGCATCTTAGTGATAGTATATGTAGAAGTCAGTTTAGCAACCGTGGTAACGTTAGCTACGTCATGAGCCAAACAGTGCTTTCGCGCGGTACTGTTTATTTCCATCGTCGTGAGAATACTGCTTCGCGCATGCTTGCCGTGCCCTTTTCTGAAGCGTAGGATAAAGAGTGGTAAGCGTTGTTGAAACAACGAAAACTGTATAAGCAACAAACACGTACTTTTGATTTTAGTTGGAGAAGTCTTTCGGCGCAAGGTGAAAAATATTTATTATAACGCAGCAAGGTGTTCTGCCTTAGAAAACAAGAGCGTTTGAAATGGGTTGTCCCGCGAAGCAGACTTGTTACGGCATGGATTATACAGTAAACAGTAACAAACGCGCATGAAAATTCAATAATCAGGCTTACTGAATTTCTTTGTTGAATAGGTTACGCCAGAAATGAAGCGGCAACAACCTCTCCAGAGCTTCTTCCTGCCTTTGAAAACTTTGAAGCAAGATCAAAGTGCAAAATCGTGGGACGCTTGCGCTACTGCATCTGAGTGTCCCAGTTTGCCCCCGGAAGACCCGGAACCAACCACGGAAGAGCGCACACAGTCGAAGGGACATTCCCGGTGTTCATAGGTCACGAGATTCTCCTTCATTGAGCTTACCAAAGACGGCTACTGGTGCAAAATTTGCAAGAGGGCATATGATGAATGGAAGCTACTTGTTGACGGAAAAACGGGCGGTGGTGCGTGGATCGTCAAGCCAGTCCAAGCTTGGTGAAAAGGCCGCGCAGCACGACGCTTCAGGACGCCACAAACATGCTGTAAACATTTTGAGCCAGCCGCAGACAATTTCAGAGGCCAAAATGAGGCTGAAAAAAGTGCCGATGATCAAACTAAGCTCATGAGGAAGAACATGGCTGTGGCAGCCTACTTTCTTTTCAAGCAGGAAGTAGCCCACACTACAAACTGGTGACCCTTGCTGAGTACGTTTTGTGAATCCCGAAATCGAGCAGTGGTTCAGGGGAAGACAAGCAGATGCGCATTATCCTTCTGCAAGGAATTCAAACGACTGGTTAGAAGCATGTGGGGCGATGGTGAAGAAATTAACTCCTGAAAAGTGCAAACCTCCGTTTCCACGTTCAATAAGTTTTCTTACATGGCCGAGAATTCACCGACATCAATGGACGCCAAATCCTAAGTCACTGTATCTACTATATTGATGTTAATGGCCAACCGACGGACGCGTTCCTTGAGGTCGCAGCTATATCTGATGCATCAGCTTCTTCTGTGACCACGCATATCCTGAACAAACTGAGCACATCTGAACTCGACGCAACCATGATGGCTTCTTGTTCATTTGATTTTTGTTCATTTGATGGAGCTGCAAACTTCTCTGGTCGGCACGGAAGGGTACAAGCTTTACTTAAGCAGAAATGCAATCCTCATCTGTGTTACACTAATGAAAGAGGTCACTTACTCCAGCTTGCCCTAGTGCATGCTGCAGAGTCATCAAAGGAAATCAGAAGGGACCATTAATCTTGTGTCGTCACTGTACTCCTTCTTCAGTAAGATTCCTAAACACTTGAGTGTTCTTGAAAAAATCGAAGATGCTGTGGAGTTGAAGCTGAAACTCGTGCAGCTAGGCAAAACTCGGTGGCTCTCTCACGAGCGATCGTTGGTTGGCATCTTGAAAGTACTGGAGCCGCTGATACTCGCTTTGGAAAGCATTTATCAAGATGGTGCTGACATTAGCAGTGAAGCTGGTGGACTACTGTTACAGCTGCGTTCTGAAAAAACGATTGCTATTATTACGCTTGTGGGTCGTTTCCTGAGGCCATTGGCGTCACTAAACAGTGCTATCCAGGCAACTACAACGAGAGCGGAGGATCTTTGTCCTTTGATTGAAGCAACCACGGAGGTAATTGCGGATATTTCTGCGGAAGCAGTTCTCAAAGAAGTGCGAACGTTAGCAGAGAAGTTTCTTCAATATGGCACTGTTATTGAGGTATTCACAGATGACAACAAGAGCGACCTCGGGCGTCAGTTGAACAAGTAAAGAGACTTAATTCTGGACAACCTTCGGCGGCGACTTGTCGACCCCACCAGAACCCTGCTATCTTTCTACGTGTGCCTGTCGCAAAAGAAAGAGGAAGTAAATTGGAGGGCAGTCTTTCCAGCCATCGGCTTGCCATACGACGAAGAACATGGGAAGAATTTAGATGCGGGGTGGAACATCTTCCGACGTCTGAAGGAGGATTTGACGTCCAAAGCATTTCTATTTTCGCTTCTCGTTGATCCCCACTTGGCCGCTATGTTTCCCAAGTTCCAAGATGTTGTCGGTCACATTTTGTTGCTACCAATCACAACAGCCACCGTCGAGCGTCCTTTTCAGCCCTCAATAGAGTTTCGTCGTCAGAAAGAAACCGTCTCCTCCCTCACCATGTAAATGAGCTGCTAAGCATTACCATTGAAGGCCCGGAGCTAACCTAACCTAACCTAACCTAAAGATTTTATCGCAGTAGTGGTGGGGTGTTAGAGTAAGAAACCCAGGCGGGTTTAACTGTTCGGATCGTTGAGAATTTACACATATATTTGTGGTGGTTTAGTTTTTTGTTTTTGTTGTTGTTGCTTAGTTCTTGGTTCATAATTATTTTCATAATCGGGACAAGCAAACTTTTTGTGCTTGTATGTATGTACTACTGGGGACAAAAGTTTCCGGGACGTGAGTTCTAGGAAAAACGTTTATTGTAGCTCCACCTCGCTACCCAGTCGCCTGATATTGTATGAAGGTATTAAAGGCCTAAATGCTCCTTCCTCAATTCACAATATCAGTCGACTGGGTAGAGGGGTGGTGCTACAAAAAACGTTTTTCCTGGAACTTCGTGCCGGAAACTTTTTTCCCCAGTCGTACATATTCCACCAACTCTGTACAGCAGCCGTAAATTCAAATCGGGATATGTCAGTGTCACGCAAATATTCGTGGCCGATATCGCAGCTCCGATATGCAGCTTTCGCGTCTTAGTGGAGTGCTGTCCATGGATTTGACTTCCCGTTGTCTGTGTTTAATTACGAGGTGATATATTATGTTTAGTACACAGGTGCACGCGTTTTACACCGTTTTCCGCCTCTGCTTTATGAAAGTGGTCTTGAACTGCTGGATTTTATTAAGTTTATTGCTGTAGTCTGAAATGTCGCGTAGTTTCTCGACACGTTTTATGTAGTCCTTGCTGTTCAGTTTTGTCTCTTTGTAAATATGTCTTTCGTCCTTGTGTAAAGTGAAGCAATTATTCGCAGTTTAGTCTAGAGTGTTGGAATCACTCTAGAATCACTCTAGGAAATATCACTCAGGAAATTTAGACCCCCCCCCATAAGTTCAATTCCTGGGGAAACCCCTGCTGCACAGACGAGGAACGGCAGGAAAGAAAACAGTATTCCGTCTCATTGGAACAGTGCAACGTTGCAGGAGCTTAAGCTGGCATCATTTTAACAGGGCTCGATTTCGAGAACTTTTCGCGCGCAGTAACACATGTAGAATAGCCAGCAGGTCAGTCGCGACAGCGAAGACAACGGGAAACGTTGATTCTGAACACGGAAAGTACGAACACCGACCGGGAATAACGACTTTCTCCCTCCGTCTGTCTCAAAATAGGCGTCGCAATATTGTCCGTCTTTGTGCGACGCCGCGTGTACAGCCGAACCTCGTTTTTCGCAAGAAAGGAGTCGTGAATCCGCGTGAACTATACGTGATGCTGCCCTTGTGCTGAACCTCTGCTGCGGCTGTCTGTCAGCACCGACACCGGTGGCAGGCGCCAACGTTTGCCTGATATCCGTGTGTATAGTAAAAAACTATGGGGACGCTTAAACCACCTTAAAGGGGCTGTGAAGGGGGCTCTAATAAAGTTGCGACATGCCAGGGATATTGAAGCACGCCGCTTCACGAATAGTGTCCAGCAAGGATTTTTTTAAAATGCGCTTTGTAGAAGCTGAGTTATCTGTAGTCAAAATTTGAATTTCAGCGTCTTCGCGCCTTTCCCTCTCCTCTCGTCACTTTTTGCACGCTGGAAGGCAGGCGCTCCTTCGCCGACCCCCCTCTGGGAGCGGAGCTTCCCGACCCGCAGGAGCTAAGCGGCTTATTGGCCGCGGCCACGGCAGCTGCCTGACGTCTGAAAGAATCTAACCAATGGCCACCTCTCACCTTGTCTACGCAGATAAGGGGGACGGAGGAGGGTGCGAGCATGAAAAAGTCGCCGGGGAGGGCTCGCCAACTTTGACGCGTGATTGTGGGTCGTCTGCGGCGTGTAGAAGAGTATTATTTGGCTCTGGTTTTCATGGCAACACAGTGCAGTGATTAAGTGAGTTAATGTGCTCCACTCGGAAGGCGTTTCAGAGCTCCTTTAAGAGTGGAATGCGATAGCATTGGATTTCATATTTGTTGCAACTTCTGTTGCAAGTTTCTGTTTGTATTTGTGTCAGTTTCTTCGCAAGTGTCGGTTCATCAACCGCCATATTTGGACTGCTGGGTGCAGTACGTAGCAGGTATATCCGCCACCTGCCAGTGGGCAGGCTGCACACAATCCTGTGGCCAGGATGCCACCTGTCACGGCAAGTTGTGATGACGTCACAAGGTCACGTAACCTCTCTCGATCAATCAGCGAATTTTGAGACAGCGGATATCGGCGGAGTTTTGGTGTGGTGACAACTCTAAGGCTATCGCATTAAAAGATAACGAGGCGCTCACTGCCAATAAGAACATAATGTTGCTAAAGAGGAATCATCGCAGTGAAACTATCCTGTCGTGACGATCGTGAAGATGACGTACTCATTTTTTTTCACGGTGATTGCTGAAGCAAGCAAGCAATTAAGAACCACTAGCAAGCAAGCAAACAAAAAAAGAAACGCCAATGCGTACTCGCTGTTAGCCGCTTTCCTGTACGACACTCTCGTGTGTCTCAGTTTATGCGATGCAACAGTGAAAAAGAGCTCAGCGTTTCAAATGATCTTTCGCTATCGTCATTAGGCTCAAACATATTGATCCACTTCGAAGTGAAAGCATGGCTCTGGTTACTGTGTCCGAAGTTGAGAGATGCCGTAATGGAGGCCCTGTACCCATCGGTCTATGGTGAGAGCTAGTTATACGAGGAACGTTCAATAAGTTCTAAACCTTGAAGGAGAAGCAATTACTCTAGGACCAGGAACTAGACACCTCCACTTCAAAGATCAACGCAGTTCACAGATTGATTTCGAAGTTCTCTGATTCCTGAAGGGAAGAAACTTTTGTCGCACCCCTGGAAGTAGTACTATGCGCAACGGCCTCTTTTGAGCGCCTCATAGTACAGAAATCGGTGTCTTCGAAGTTGGTGCTTAAAATGTCGGAGAAAAATAAAGTTACAGGGGATAAATGTCCAGAGAATAGGTTGGGTGGCTCGCGGGTCGTCTCGCACTGCGCATAAATAAAGGTAGCCGCCGTCTGACGGCCGCATATAACTGTGCACAGTCCCCGCAGGCATTCTTCGTGCGTCCATACATTTGCCGACGCCGTTCTCCCTTAATTCCTAAAAAATTCGACCACGACACGATGCTTCAGGTTTTCTTTCGCTCCGGCCATTGACACCTTAGAGTTTCTTACTATTAACTAGAGGGAAAGCTGGCGGCGCTGCACCTGAGCCACCATGGGCGCTCAAAGCATCATGCGGCGATAAGCTACTTGGGGCGGGACAGTCGTTTTTTTTTTTTGTGTGTGAACAGAGTGTGGCGTTACTGAGATGTCCCGTTCCGTCCACGGCGCAGACGACTTTGGCGCAAACGTAGTGTGCAAAAGCCATAGTAGCGAAAACGCAACAGCACACGACGCAAATAAATGGTTTACGTTTTCTTAAATGTCATTAAAAAACCTCAAAGTGTTGAAGCGAAAATTTTTTTTTCAAAAACATATTTCTTTTTAAAAAAGTGCCTGTTAAGCACGAAATGTTGGCTTTTCTTGCCTGCAATACTTGGCCACTAGGAGAGCAAGCCAGCGCTTATTTTTGGCAAACTTTATATTTACATGCTTTTCTGCTCGTTTGTTGCAATTTGTAGACAGGGTATTGAATGCTAAGACATTCTTGATTATCGAACAACGTTTCTTTTTCATTATTTTTGGCCAAAAGTTGTTGTTCTGCAGTCGGTAGCTCTCCGCCCCATGATGCTTTGAGTGCCCATGGTGGCACAGGTGGTCTCGAGGAAGCTCCATGCAAACTCCCATAGGTGGGGCGCCAGCTTTCCCTCTAGTTAATAGTAAGAAACTCTATGATTGCCACCGAGCGACCTTCACTGCGAAAGGAAACCTACGTGAGCCGTAACCATTAGTTAGAAGGATGATGCAACATGCGTGCCACATTGCGAAGCCGTTTGTGTCGCAACGCCCGTCGTATAGCTGCAACAATCGTAAACGTTCGCAACCCGCACGTGCCCGCATGCATGCACTAATGGTCCTCATGGCTACTCTTGTCTGGCTGCGTGGCTGACAAGTTACAGCTACGAAGTTGTTCAA
This sequence comes from Amblyomma americanum, assembly GCF_052857255.1. NCBI lineage: Eukaryota > Metazoa > Arthropoda > Arachnida > Ixodida > Ixodidae > Amblyomma > Amblyomma americanum. The sequence continues at coordinate 271,677,858 of NC_135497.1, forward strand.
TACATGGGGACAAATTTTCGCGTAAGGGGAGCGGTATGAACAGAACAAGCCCCCCCCCCTTTTTTTTTTGGGGGGGGGGGGGGGGGGTGACACGTCTGCTCGCACGACGAGGAGCATAACGTGCATATCGGGAACACGACTGCCAGCAGGAGACCGCAGCTGTCGACCGACAGCGTCTGCCTATACGTCTCCGCACTTCGGACGCTTCTGTGCCGGGGAACCGAGCGGCAAAGAACCGCACGGTTGGGAGGAACCGCTCCACGGGACAAAGCCGTAATCCGTCGTCGGCTCAAACGCAGCGTCGAGAGGGCCGGGTTCCTCTCCGAACACACCGCTCGTTTCCCATGAATATTTAAGGCAGGCTTCTTTACTGGCCCGGCTGTGACCTCATCACGCACTTGGCCCAAGTTTCCATCAAGAGTTGGATGCAGGGGAGGCTTCGTTCCAATAAAGCCGACTTTGACGCGCCGGCCGCTGGAGGATCATCGCAGCCAAATAAGCTCCGGCTGCTCGAACTTCGAAGGCTGTAGTGGCTGTCCGGGCCGAACACGTGCTAACAGTGGACGAGCTGGCGGAGTCGAAGTTGTCGGATAATCTCCTCGCTATCTGCTGAAGCCGAAGCAAGACCATGATTGGTGTAGCACGGTGCACAAAGGGGAAAAAATAACATCACGGTGAGAGCCTATCATCATCATCATCATCATCATCATCATCATCATCGTCATCATCATCATCATCATCATCATCATCATCATCATCATCATCATCATCAGCCTGACTGCACCCACTGCAGGGCAAATGCCTCTCCCATGTCTCTCCAATTAACCCGGTCCTTTGCCAGCTGCGCCCACCCTATGCCTGCAAACTTCCTAATATCATCCGCCCACCCAACCTTCTGCCGCCCCCTGCTACGCTTGCCTTCTCTTGGAATCCACTCCGTTACTCTTAGGGCCCATTCACACTTGAGAGTCGCAGAGGTCGCGCGACCGTTTTGGTCGAAAAGCGACAGTCGCAAATGGTCGCGTTGCTCGAACAGCGACAGTCGCGGGCCAGTCGCTTGCTGCTCGATTTTGCAGCCTCGCGACTGCGAGTCGCAAACCGCTGATCCAATCAGCGAGCGAGCCGAGCTTTCGGCAACGACGCCGCTCGCGGGTGCGCCGAGCTGCCGTATAGTCGTCACTAAGCTTAGCCGGTTTCACATTGATGCCGCAGCTGAGGGCGTTTCGGAACTGACCAGCGCTACAACCAAGGAGCTACTTTCGTTACGGCTTTATTGTGAACCCCGTCTCATGATAGTATAAAAATATGCTCGATTTCCGCAACGCCTTCAGCAGTGGAGAAACAGACGCCAGGCGATCGAGCCGCTTTGGGCAACAGCAGCAAAGCGGCTATGAGAAGAAATTTGCTTGTATCCAGCAGCTCGGTATTGGCTAACGACCCTCAAAACTGATTCATTTTTTAATTTCGACTTCCCAGAGCATGGTATGAACGCGAATAAACAACATACTAGCGCATTTTTCTGACGCTAGCGGCTGGCTGACAGGCCGCTTGTACGGCCGCGGCGCACATTGCCACTATATCTTACTCTTCGCTCAGGTCGTCGCAGCCCATTGCTAATATCGAGTGACCGGAGCACTTTCGAGGGCCAAGCGCGAGCGCTGGAGACGCGGCCAAAGCAGACGAAACTCTCGAAAGCGCGCGAACGGCGTCATTCCCAAGAGTTCTCATTTCAAACGAGAATCGAACGAGAAGGCGACCCACAGGTCGCCCTTGCAAGTGTGAACATAGGTGTTGTCGAACTGCGGTGTAGTCGCAGACGACTGCTGGTCGCGCGACCTCTGCGACTCTCAAGTGTGAATGAGCCCTTAAGGACCAGCGGTTGTCTTGCCTTCGCAGTACATGCCCTGCCCAAGCCCACTTCTTCCTCTTGATTTCGACTAGGATGTCATTAACACGCGTTTGTTCCCTCACCTACTCTGCTCGCTTGCGGTCTCTTAACGTTACGCCTCTCATTTTCCTTTCCTATAGCCTATACGTGCAGACTGATCGCATGCATGTTAGCTTTCGTGTCGAAGTGAGCCACCAGAAAAATAGGGGTATTTCATTGCAGCAGAGGGCTAAAACATATGTGCTCAGCAAGCCAAGCACAGAGCCTCCATGGCTAATATGCCGGCTGTAGCGCACTATGCTTAAGAATTTATTGATGCACTCGAGCAGCGGGTTTAGAAGAAGGGAGGGACACAAGAATAAGGAGTGAGATGAGATTACGGTGCTGCCAGACGGGCTGGTTTGACCTCCACAGAGCGGATCTGGTTCCGCTCATGCACGGTAATGACACCAGCGAGTAAAACACCTAATCGGCCGTGATATTCAAGACCGAATTAAAATTATTTCATTCACGGTGCATTAAAACCGATTTGGACAACGCATATATGCGTCGTCCAGGGATCACAATAATGAGCCATCACAATTTACGGCAGTGTACAGTGACCCAGTTTGCACTGGCACTGTTTGAATGAAGTAACCGATTCCTTCTCGGGAGCCGAGAAAGCGATGGTAGTTCTATTTTAGCTCTGAACTTTGCGCCTTAAGAGGCTGATCAGGGCCCGTGACTAAGAACCTCGCCGCGAGTAAGTTTAACAGAGGAAAGAACAAGCGTTCACAGTGGACGGTATACGCGTATGTCAGCTGCAGTACGTACACAGATGTCAAGGGTTTTACAGTCTTCCTGCATTGCAACGTCATCCAAAGGCGAGCGAATCTCGACCACTGCGTCCTCTACATGACGCCAACGTCGGAAAACAATGTCAGCACTTCAAAAAGCCATTGATTTGGTCACGAACACAGCTTTCAGTTGTTTTATAATGAGTGCTACGTGCTTATAATACCGCAAACTTAAGTTTTCGATACCCAATATCGTTGTGTGTGATCACATGACTCAAGGCAACCCACCGGCTCTCTCACTGGCGTGGCCTCGTCAGAGAAAAGAGATGCATCTTTCGGGAACTGCCAAATCGCCAAACAGTCGCAAAAAAACTCCGTAGGGTTATTCCTCTCTCATTTCTATGTAGGCGAGGCGGGACGAAGGGAAAACCTGATGCAGCGGTTATTGCCCGTGAACAGACAAAACAGGGCAGCGATCACGACTAATTTTCCATGAAGGGAGCGACTTAGCTTCAGAGAGCGCCGCCGCGTCAACAGCGCCACTCGCCTCGAGCCCGGTAGCAGTCGCAGCAGCATGCACGAAAAAAGATGAAAGAACTGCGTTTACGATTCGGACCCACTCACCGGTTCGGGGTCGAATAGCGTTCGGAGCATGCGCGCTGCGGAGCATGCAGCGTTTTAGCGCGCGACACGCTGCGGCGGCGGCGCCAACTATACTTTATGGAGGATCGGCCCGGCGCGCGGAGCCACTTCGTTTGCTCTGTTGCGTAAGTGGTTCGCCGGCATATTCAGACGTTGATGTCCGAGCTTTGCTGCAGTATATATCTTGGGAACGCGGTTACATGAACGTTTCCACGATAACGAGATGGAACAGCCGCAAAGTGCCATTGCGTAAGTTTTCTGGTGCCGCCAATACGCAAAGCACTTGGCAACAAAGAGGTTCCACGCTGTAGCAGAACGCTTGCAGGACTATGACAGCGCCGTGCTCATCAGGCACCGAGCCTGTATTTCTTTAATGGTAACTTGCCCGGCCTAGAACTGGTGGTGTAAATATGCAGGGCTGTTTTTCTTGACAAGCATCGCTGAGCATACATGACTAACGAGTGCGTTTCAAGCGGGAAGAATATTGCGCATGTCTGTTTCTGTGCACGCAAGGCTTATTACGGAATGCGTATATGGTGATATAGTACTTTGTGATCCACGGAGAGGGGGGGGGGATAATGAGCTGATTTCATTGAAATTCCAAATCATTCAATTTGATTCATTTTGTACTTCGTTTTTGCCTACAGGCCTTCACTGCGATCAGTCATACAGACGGGCGGATGATAATAATCGAATAGAATCTGACGAAAATAATCGTATCATAGCAGCGTTATACATTTATTACCAGCATTCCATCCACTGCTTACGAATAAAATGACACCACAAGGCGCAGTTAACTGCCCCGAGAATATAGCGCGTCGAAAAAGGCGACCGCATTGTTCTCGCTTTCCTTCTGTACACATGATTAGCAGCCCAAATTCATATTTAAAATAGTGCGTGGTTAATAAAACGTATGAGTAAAAAAAAGCAAAATAACGCAGGTTTTTCAGTTAGAGTTCAAGCGACATTATCTTTTCTACCTTGTTTTCTGCGCAAAAAAAACATTACAGTCACTGAGTCTTGCTTAACTGGGCTAAATGCGCAATATTGCGCTTCCAGTTTTCATCGCCAATGTCATCGGTCGAAATTCTCTCCAAAGCGAGCGTCCACCGCCTACCGCTTCGCATTAACGCCGACTGTTCTCAAACGCTAGGCAGCGATTTGTCCCTTTTCTCTCATTTATTCATTTCCACCTTCCAGAAACGAGACATTTCGCTCAACGAAGCTGCCACCATTCACGAACGAGCGCGAGGTTAAGTGCGATTCGACCGTTCCTATCTCCGAGTGGGGCCCTTCGTAACGCGGCCATGTTGAATCAATTGAGGTGCCCTCCATAGGTAGTGGAATTTGCCAGTAGCCAGCACGCAATAACTATAGCGCGCGAGGCTGTGATGCCAGTATGAGCTCGTCAGGCTTTTCATGTGTTCGCTGAGAAGTTTTGTGTACGTACGTACCATTCCAAATCCAGTGCGCTTCGCTTAAATTTATAATGCGTGTAACCCGTAATTTCGCGAGGAAGGTGGAGGTGATAAAATATTTCTTGGTGCTGACGCGGTACGCTGGCCCGCTGTTTGCGTGCCGTAAGTACCAAGGGAAGACTGGGCGGGTTGGACGCAACCCGAATTTTTCCATTTGCGTTAGCTACCGACGCGCGTACATCATTGTATGTATGTATGTATATATGTATGTATGTATGTATGTATGTATGTATGTATGTATGTATGTATGTATGTATATATGTCTATATATATATATATATATATATATATATATATATATATATATATATATATATATATATATATATATATATATATATATATATATATATATATATATCGCAGCGCCAATGAACAGTGATGTACGCGCGTCGGCAGCTAACGCAAATGAGAAAATTCGGGTTGCGTCCAACCCGCCCAGTCTTTCCTGGGTACTTATATATATATATATATATATATATATATATATATATATATATATATATATATATATATATATATATATATATATATATATATATAGATATATGGACGCAACCCGAATTTTCTCATTTGCGTTAGCTACCGACGCGCGTACATATATATATATATATATATATATATATATATATATATATATATATATATATATATATATATATATATATATATATATATATACCCAGGAAAGACTGGGCGGGTTGGACGCAACCCGAATTTTCTCATTTGCGTTAGCTACCGACGCGCGTACATCACTGTTCATTGGCGCTGCGATATATATATGTGTGTGTGTGTGTGTGTGTGTGTGTGTGTGTGTGTGTGTGTGTGTGTGTGTGTGTGTGTGTGTGTGTGTGTGTGTGTGTGTGTGTGTGTGTGTGTGTGTGTGTGTGTGTGTGTGTGTGTGTGTGTGTGTGTGTGTGTGTGTGTGTGTGTTTATTTATTCGGAGGTCGTGGGTTCGGATCCCACCGGCGACATGGTTGTTTTTTCGGCTGCTTTATAATTAATTTCCTTTAAGCAACAGGTTAATTGAGCTATTATTCTCCCATCGTTCAGCCCTACAAATAAAAATTAGGAACATTCCCCTGTGCACCTTGGTTTCGGTGACTGTTGGCTTCCTTCATAAGTATATATCGCAAGTATGGCGGCCATTCCTCCGAAGACAAAGATGCGCGATGATTATGAATATTTACAGTTGAAGACGAAGGTGGCGCACTCAGCTTACATATGTAAGCCCAGTGCGCTGAAGACGAAGGTCGCGCATATATATATATATATATATATATATATATATATATATATATATATATATATATATATATATATATATATATATATATATATATATATATATATATATATATATATATATATATATATAATGTTGCCCTTATGAATGGATCAACTGTATTAACAATTCTTGTATAATTCTAGAAGACTCCTGAACGAATAAAAAGACCGCGAAACATGCGCTATACCGAAGGCGCTTTACATTTGGACACATGGCTGACACTGGCCTATAGTGAGCGCAGCAGCCAAAACCACTGAACAATTTCTTTCTTGTGAGGACTAACTTAAAACTAGACGTTTCGCACATCGCGTCAAAAATGAGCACAATACAAGCCGGAGCAGTTCATGGTTGATGGTCAAAATATGCGAAAAGTTATTTCGCTCTTGTATTCCTGCTTATAAGCGTACACGGAGACACACGGTATGACGGTTAAGTTGTAAGGAGCACGGGGCGGACTGAAACACCGTGACGCTGCAGTGACATACTGGTAAGTGAACCAACCACAACGCCAAAGAGAGTTATGGCTCCGACACGCCGTTAACTACACTAGCCTGCGAAACAAGTTGAAAGTAGGTTCAGAGAAGCGAGAAGAACTTCAACGCTAAACATGACAGGGAAAAAGCGACGCTGCATCGGTTACACGAGCCTCGAGCAGTCGGCTTGAGTCGTCCGCGCCTAACCGTGCAACGTCTGGCGCAATTCACGGCCGTCTACAACGGACAAACTGCGTGATATATGCTCCGGGAGATATCACGGCCGGAGACGTCATCTCTTCACTCGAAGCGCGCCTAATTAGTTGGGGCGGACAGACTCCGGGAGGCTGCAGTACAGCTGCCGTGCGTCGCGCGCAGCATTGCCGGCGACGATGGGGAAGGGGGCGGTGAGGTGCGCGGAAGCCACTGCGACGGCGTCGTACGCGCGAGAGTGCGGTGCGCGCGTGTTTCTGCGTAATGTGAGCGCTGTTTGTTAGCGGGGCGGCCGAGAGGGAGAGCGCGGCAGATAGCAAGAAAGAGGAGTCAAAGCAGTTTGCGGCGGCGGCGCGCGAGGAGCGAATGCAATGCAAACGCCGTCGTTTTGCTGCTTGGCGCCTTCGTTATTACCCGCCGGCCGGTCGGCGCGGGCTATGCAAATCACGCGGCGGCGGAGGAGCTTCTTTTGCGGCGCCGATCCGCAAGTGGGAGGGAACAAACACGAGGGCCGCGAACGAGGCCGGCCCGCACGGGACAGTGGAGATGGGCCCGCGCGTGCATACTATCTCTGGGCTTCCACTGACCCCTCCTCATCTCGGCTGCCTTCCCTTGCGATCATACGCAAGGCCGTCCGGTGAGAGCGGCATAAAGATTCACTAGTGGCGCCCGCACTTTCTCGTTCCCTTGCTCTTTTATGTGAATCGTTCGAAAGGCCGCGGAAGGAAACCGATGCGTGAAATACGCCCTTTTCCCAGCTTTGGATGCGCCGCTGTGCGCTCGCGCGAACGACGAACCCAACTATAGAAGGCGCTAACAAACAGTGGCGGACGACAGTCGCGGGTTAATCTTGGCCACGTGGGCTGCATCCTTCTAAACGACGAGCGCGCGCCGGTGTGCGAGTTTCCCAAAATGGCAAAGGCAAAGCCGCGCGGGACGAGAGAGTGCGATACTCCGTGCGATTCTTGCCCCCACATTGTCGTCTCGTTGCTTGAAGCATGAATGTTTCGTGTTCGCGCGACACACCGTTGCGTTCGCTGGGAGGCAAGAGACCGGACTGCGCGAGCGACATTTGTTTCGCAGACATTTGTTTCGCGCCGCAGTCTCCTACGACAGAGGACGCACGAAGCGCGAGGCCCGGGTGCGGGCAGATGGTGGTGGCGGGACCACGGGTGAGCTCGCGGCCCACCCGAAGATGACGCAGGCAGACCGAAGCAGGTATCGGGGGTGGTCAAATGATCGTTGTGAGCGGACGTACTACGTTTCGGCATCGGGGAACGCCGCAGATACAGCTCTTGCTACAAAAGGAAAATGTGCTTAAATTGTCTATACAGTCCTCGAGCATACAAGGGAAGGGAAAAGAGGTGCTCGTTATGACATTCATGACATTCATGACGGAAGCCAACAGCCACCGAAAGCAAGGAGCACAGGGGATGTTTTTTTATTATTGTGTTTATCGATGGGAGATCAAGAGCGTAATTATTTTGAAGATAAATGATCAGAAAGCAGAAAAAAAACAACCACAAAAAGCCAATTAGTGTCGGAACGTGAAACGCGAGGTATTACTTTTTGAAAGGCATGTACACAGTCTTGTGCAAAGCGTCACAATGGTTGCAGATCGTAACATCAAAACACCAGAGTTCTTCAGAAAAGCACTTTATGTACCGCGCGATCAATTTTTGTTTTGTTTTGAAAATGCACATGGAACTAACGATCCAAATAAAATAAATTGTATTCTCAAAGGTGGCAAAGCCTGGGTAAATAGCTGTGTCGAAGGACATACTGCCATGCTCACTGTCAGTTTGAGAATCATCATTTACTGCGTTCACTAGCTGACATGATAAAGCACTCCAGTCGCGATACTCATAGTGCTAAATTTCGCCTGAAACGAAAAAAAAAGGTCACTGCTAGCGGCAGTGCACTTTCAGCAGAAGCTGCGAGTTGCACACAATTGTGAGCATAGCGTCTGAAATGTTAACAGGCCTCGTTTCAGCGTGTCGGCGAACAAAAAAAAAAAGTTAGAGATCACTGCGGCGACCCACATTGGGAGAATGAGAAAGCATTGGCGCCTCCTCGGCACTCGTCGTCTCTCTTTGGTTCACTCGTCACCTCTCTTCACATTTACTCTGATTACACCCCATTCACCTCACACACTTTGGTTTTTCAAATTTGGCGCCATTGCTGCTTTCTCGTAACCCCACTATATCCCCGTCCAGCCTATTCAACCGTCCAACGACTTTTGCCTCTAATTAATTACCTAATTAATCTATTTCAAACATTTTTGTTCGATTAATTATCACTCATCGAACACATTTCAATCTTTATTTCCACTCTTTTGCCTATTTTCCCGCTCTTTTGCCCGTCCACGGTTGTTTTCCCGTCCACTCACTATATCGGCGTCCGCACTAATTCGACGATTTTTCGACATTTTTGGCTCTAATTAATTAACTAATAATCCTATCGACATAATTTTTTTTGCGCATCATCCTCACATCATTCTATATCGATTACAATGATTTGTTTGATCCTACCTCTTCTGAGAACGCCGCAACTGCTGGGGACATGTTTTGATGGCATGAACTCGCCGACATAGCCAAGTAATGTTTTCGCATTAATAATAAATAAAAGGCATATCGGTTACACTCTACACCATTCCAGGCGCTCTGTTTCGTGGACGATGGAGTGGTACTAACGGACATGCTTCTTCCGGGCGCCTGCCGAAGCATGTTGCGCAGATGGAGGTACACTGGCTACATAGCTCGCTCGTGGGCAAATTGCGACCATCGAGCGGAACGTAGCCGTTCTTATCGTTTAAAATCTGGAGCGTATACCACGACTACCTCCTCCTCCTCCTCCTCCTCCTCCTCCTCCTCCTCCTCCTCCTGCTTCTTCTTCTTCTTCTTCTTCTTCTTCTTCTTCTTCTTCTTCTACTACTTCTTCTTCTTCTTCTTCTTCTTCTTCTTCTTCTTCTTCTTCTTCTTCTTCTTCTTCTTCTTCTTCTTCTTCTTCTTCTTCTTCTTCTTCTTCTTCTTCTTCTTCTTCTTCTTCTTCTGCATTTTATGCACCGATGAGCAACGTCCGCATCCACACGTTTTCGAGTAAACGCACTGAGGGCGAGATAATATTACCGGGTGACAATTATTTCACGTAAACGTGAAAAATTAGAGCTTTCGCGGCTGACGAGGCTCGCAGACAGCCAACTTCCACTCCAGGTCAGCGGCTGACTTCGCACTGCAATCGCATCGAGTTTTTTTTTCCTTTTTCTCGAATACTCGATATTCTCACCATCTCACCAGGGAGTGCGTTTGTCGTTAAATATGGCGTCTGCATGCAAGGCGAGCGCTTTCGTCCACGTGGTGCAGGATGGAAGTTTCCGCTGGTCGAACCGAGAGCGGCAAGTGCGTCGTAGGAAACGTACGCCACCGGCGACAGCTCACCTCGCTCGTGGAGCACGTGCGTCGGAGCCCGCGCCGGCCAGACAGAGCACCTCGATGGCGCTCGTATTACGACACGGGAAATCGGCACGACGTATGTCCCGTGGCCTGTCAACACTAGAGGTGACACTAGCGGCGCCACGGCTGCGAGTCTGGCAACAGCGACTGTTTCCTAACGACCTCTGGAGGAATGACGACATCGTAGTGTTAACGCTACACATGTCTGGAAGCGTTTTCTTTTTCTTACAATTTCTCCTTTACTTCGGCAAAATGTAGTCGTCGGGCTAACTTTGAGTGACAGTGAAGACTGCAGACGCGAGCGAGGAAGGATGGTTTTTTTAGTGCGGCTATTTCGCGGCAGCACGAGCCAACAGGTTGTGAAGAAATGCTGAGGGACCACGCTCTTGCTCTTCGCTTCACTGCCCCACCCCCCCCCCCCCCCCAAAAAAAAAAAGGAAAAGCGCGTGTGTGCTTTAATTCCTCTAAAATGAACTAATCACGCGCACAACCTGGACACATTTCTTATTGTGTAAATAGTTTGTACATATTACTTCTCCCCCTGTCCTCTATTCCTGTCCCCTCACCTCTTTCATTTCATTTCTCCATTCTGCCTGCTGTCCTTTATTTCCGCTGCCCCAGCTCAGGTGCTTCAGTATCGATGGCAGATGCCGGGGCTAGCAAAAATCTTTTCCTTCCTTTTTTACTATTATTTTTAATAAAACCACTACCACCACCACCTTATAGGTGTAGACACCTGCTGTCTGCTTCTCCTCACGGAGCGTTGATCTGCGGGGAAGGTGACCTGTCGCAGAGGGCTTTCAACGTGTTCGGTGCTGTCACTGAGTGAGCAAGATATAATATCGTGCCGGTCGTTGGGCTGAGTGAAGGCCAAAGCAGCACGTCGATAATAAGGCGAGGTACGAGGGCTGCCACCCATGACGTCGCTGCAGACGGTTTTGCTGTTAGTAACATTAGTGCTCGACGCTGTGCACACGTGATACCCGCGACGCTACCCTACCATCACGACGCAGATGGGCAATTTTGCTAGCTGCCGCTGTGCACTGCACGAATTTGCAGTTTGGCCGCTTCCGAGGATGGTTTCAGTGACGGTTCCATGGACCTTTAGTCTTTGCATTGCCAAGATACTGCAGCGAAGAATAGATGGTGCGAGTTGATTAAGGTCATATAATCTGTAGGGGGGCATACGGTGATAGACTTTGCTCTATCTCAGATTAGAAACGAAGAGTTCCCGACATCCCAGGTTCGGCGCTGTGAATTGACTCGGCAGTGCTTCTTAGAGCAAGTTTTGTGCAATAGCCGCTTCGCTACTCAAATTTTTCAGCACTGTGGCAACGGAACGTCGAATGCAGGCAGGCTTGCTATATCGTGGACAGGATAAGCAGTAGAACCGTGCAACGAACGCTCAACTAGTGACGCATACATTTATGACACTCGCTACTCACTGCGCACGTCTGACGTACGCAGGCCAGCCTTTCCAATGCTCCTTGTAGCACAAACGCAGCTAGACCCCAATATTCTTTCCTTATTAGAATAAAAATAAGAACAAAATATTGGGATCTAGGTGGGGATCAACCCGGGCCGCCGGCGTGCAAGATGACGTAACAGGATGACGCAACATTTAGAGTAATGAAGTACCACCCAAGCTGAGTCGCAATAGCTGCCACGTACACACACAAGAGAGGAGGAATGATGGGAAGAAGAGACGCGCTGCGCAAAACCACGTCCGCCGAAGCGGCGACGCCGATATCGCAGGAGCAGACGAAATCCCAGCGATATCATCACCGGTTGACATCAATGTTGCGGCAGTATTTCCGAAAATATTCACCAACATTTTGAGCAAAAGTTCATTATACCCCATTTCTTTGGTGTCAAAGCATTTCTATTTGCATATAGCTTGCATGTTTTAGTCACGTTGGAGGCTGACTTGCGACAGGGGTTCGGACCAGTGACGTATGCACCTTCAATTGCATGCTTACTGAGTACATTTTCCCCTAAGGTGCGGTTGAAGTGTCCACCGAGATGTCGAGATGGAAGTTCGAGGCTAGCGTGCGACAAAGGCTCGTACCGATGACATATGCACCTTCAGTTACATGCTTTAAGGCGTGGTTGAGGTGTCCACCGAGGTGTCTAGATTTGAGAGCTACTGTGCCTTTTCCTTTCCTCAAACACATGCTTGCGCATTCCTTCACGTAAGCACAACTAAGTGCCCTCGAAATTTTAAAGCGACAGCTTTACTGGCCGCGAACTTGCGATTTCGCCGTGGCGGTGCTCCGAGGAGGCACATGACGTCACAACGCGCGCCTCGCCGCGGAGCCGAACCGGTCTGGCCGGGCCGGCAGCGGCTGGCGCACTCGGCGCGAAATAGAGAGATGCTCCAAGTCTCCGACAGTGCGGTCAGAGTGCACTGAAGCCGTCGAACGCGTCTGCGGCCAAGCGCAGTTGGAGTATAGAAGTTCTCGCTTTGGCCGACGTGACGTCGCCGTGCAGCCCGCGCGTGCGCGTTACGCCGGAGTATAAACGCGCCTTAACAGAGCCTGCGCTTAACCGCTGACCAACGTATTCGGTGGCGGCATCTATGGGGGCCACTGGGGGTCACATAATACATGAATAATGTTGGTTTCTCTCAGTGTTGCCCTATCATTTTGATTTCCATTACTCGCTACAGTGTGTTAAATCTGATTTAAGCCTTTTGGTGGCCTTCAAGTTTCGGCTCCTCAGGTGAGTGATTAGAGTGAACAAAACTAAAGTAATGTTCAGTACTTTGTCGAAGGAGCAACTGTTTACGATAGGCAATAAGCTACTGGAATTACTTGATCATTGATCTCTCCGTACCTGTGCGGTCGGCATCGAACTTGCGTATATACAATTCGAGCGACGCACTGCCCTGGAAACAAAGCAACACCTTGCCGCACTTGCTACAATCTAGAGGCAACGCTTTGCGCGAAAGGAGGGTCCTGTACACCCACAAGACACGTGGACGTCACATGGAATCCAGGCGCTGCTGCCTAATTTTATTTTTATTCTCTACTGCGCTCTGTTCGAGCGTAGACAGGTCCATTGACTTTACGCATATCTGCTTCAGGCACAGTAATTGCGGCAGATCCTGATCACAAGGCAGAAACGAGCAGGAGAAATGAGCAGGCCTGGGAGTGCATTTGGCTGTCCGTTCTGTGCGATTAACAGCTGCTTACCCACCTCTCTAAAAGAGAAAGTACCGTGCATAACTGGCGTATCCAGCGCAAAAGACTATGGCAGCAAACTCGATGGCTCTCGAAGTTACCGCGAACAAGGTATCGTTACAAGCCAGGCTGGTATGGCAAGGATTACAATTCTGTCGGAAGCTCAGTGGGATGTTGTGTAGCCGATATTGCCGGCCATCTGAGAACACTGACTCTACAGGGTGACATTCACATGGTTTCTGTCTTAAGCGAATCTGTTTCGTGAGGGAGGACCACGCGACTATCCGCCGTGCGGGAATCGGCCGTCAAGGGAGCGCGCTCTTACGTGAGAGAAAGTTTTGCGAATCCCGTCACCAGATATATCTGAAACATTGTTAGAAATGCGGGTTATAACTGCTCACTGCCAAGGAGCGAAACTGTAGATGAAGTAGTCTGCCCACGCTGCTTCGCATTCAAGAACTTTTATTCAATGAAAGTAAGACCGCTATACCTGTACCCTATCGCAGGCATCCAATCGTATAGCCCATTGTCTGCACCGCCCTGTGCTGCAGCCATGTTCGTTTTCATCTCTGCGGACATTACTTTTTTGTTGTACATAATTTGATGTTCAGTGAATTTAGTTGCGTATCAAAGGCTGTTTTGCCCCCCCCCCCCCCCCCCCCTCCTCTCATTTTTGAATTAGGCAGAAAAAAAATTACTTTTGATGCAGTTGCGTCGCATGTTCGGCGTCACAGCCCGCACTTCACGATTAACCAGTGCATATCAGCTTATGATGGCTTTCGCTCTTCTCTGTTTATAACACTGCCATCTGCCTTAGAAGTCTGTCCGCGTGTATACAGGGTGTTTCACCTAAAACTTAACATAAGTTTTAAAAATACGTTTTTCCAGTTAGAAGACCACTTTTTTTCACCATAGCATTGTCAGCGGTGTCGTGCATCAGAATACAGCAAAGACGTGCTAACTAGCAGGCTGGTCAACTAACATTGAAATGAACTTTTTCACTATCGCTGTTAGGCTCCTTAATTATTGAGAAGCGTGTGGCCCACCGTCATTATTATCCATATCAGTATTTAGAATTTTTAAACCTCGGTTACCCTCGGCGCTGTCGCCCAACAAACTTGGGCCACATCGCGCCAAAATACATGCGCTCTCGAGAAGCTTGCAGGCAAAGCAACCTATCCAGTGCACGTAACTCGTCGAAACAGCCAATATTTATTGGGCCACAGCGTCGAGGGTAACCGAGCTTTCGAAATGCTAAAATTGATATGGATAATAATGACGGTGGGCCACATGCCTCTCAATAATTAAGGAGCATAACAGTGATAGTGAAAAAGTTCATTTCAATATTAGTTGACCAGCATTCTAGTTAGCACGTCTTTGCTGTATTCTGATGCACTACACCGCTGACAATGCTATGGTGACAAAAGCGCTCTTCTAACTGGAAAAACTTGTTTTTAAAAATTATGTAAAGTCTTAGGTGAAACATCATGTGCGTATGCACAATTCAGCGGCTATCATCTAACGTTTCTAACTATATAAAACAGCCCGGTCCAGGCTAGAATATGCATCTCCTATCTGACATGCGCATCAAACTTATCTAGCTAACGCCCTTGAAGCTAAACTTATCTAGCTAACGCCCTTGAAGCTTTTCAAAATCGCGCTGTAAGGTTCATTCACTCCTGTTACTCTTTCAATACCAGCGTAACAGCATTAAAACTTCAATCCTACCTTTTGAACCTTAGTACTCGTCGTCATATAGCTAGCCTTTGCCTGTTCCATGAGATATTTCACAGTTCGCGTAATCATCCCCCATACCTAGCACCACCTTCACGCATATCCCACCGGACTATGCATCCATTTTATGTTGCTCGACCGCTCACTAGAACCGCACCGTTTGCTGGCTCATTTTTTCCCCGAACAGCTATCATCTGGAATGGCCTTCCCCACGTCATTGCTGCCATCACCTGCCCATCGACGTTTGCGACGAGTGTTCCTCCTCACATTCAATAATTGTAATCTCACCCATGATATTTAACTCACCCCTTATGTAATACCCCCAAAGGGGTCTTTAAGGTAATAAAACGAACCGAAACGAAAATAGCTTACCGTTTCTGAAAGAGCAACAGCACATATACGCCTTTAGGGGTGCCGGTATCTGTGCAGAGCCCCTACATTAAAGTTCCCAACGAATTATCCTAGTCTTTTTTTTTCTGCCGCTCTTATTTATTCGTCTAGTGCATAGTCTGAGATGCGTTGTACTCTTTCTTTCTGTCTTTAATACGGGTTAGCTCTGGGGCGACGGGATCTGTTTAGCGGTGCTCAATCACTCTGTAACCGCAAATTTTCCTGTCTTGGGTCAAGACGGCCCAAAGGCCGCAGCGCCGAACGCTTGGTTGAAGTACCCGTAAGGGAAGCGTGCAGTAAACACACCTGCCGAGACTTCGTTATCGCGTGTTATGGCGATGCAGCGTTCTCTCCACGCCGCGAAAGCACGGTAGGCGGAGCCGCAAGGTGAGACAGGAAAGCGCGAAACCTGGTTTGACTCTGCCTTGAGCGTTGCTTCTCGCTCGTATTATTTGTGTGCCAGTCCCGGGATGTTCACTAGGCACACGATATTCTTCGTTGTTGTGCGACCAGCTCTGGTTGGTTGGGAGAGTTGGCCGCGGAGTTTATGGGGCGATGTTAGCCCTATACTTAGTTTCGAATGACCAATCACATGAAAAAAAAGAAACTTTTTTTTTACACCCATGCAAAAAAAAAAAAAAGCCACAGTGCTTTGATGATAAGCCGGGCACTACAGCTCTCGCTGTTTCTTTTGAGGCATTCGATATTGTGCCTTTTTTTCCTGATCTGATTAATAAAAATGATAAAAGTTTACCTGCATTCACTATGGAAGCCTAATCCTGCTGCAGTTGAAATGGAACTGGTTGATTTAGTGAAGCCTTGGTATTATCTTATATGGAACAAAATTCTTCACCGACGTGCGAGTTTTTACGTTGTATTGATGCGTTCGCACACGAACGTCACAGAAGATTTCTACAAAAGTACTTGCTGTTGGGCTAGTAGTTCATCATAAAGTTGAATGACGCAAGGGAACGAACACAGGAAGACAGAGAGACATAGGCGCTCTTTCTGTCTCTGTGTCTTCCGGTGTTCGTTCCCTTGCGTCATTCAACTTTGATTTCTACAAGGTGCGTGCGTGCGCGTGCGAAGCTAAGGCACAAAAAAATTCCGTGCTACCCCTGGATTAACCTACTGCAGGAATGCATGCGTGCTTTTTTGTGTATTGTCAGGTGCACATAGCGGGTTCCGCAAAAAGCGTCTTCAATTTTGAAGCAGGAAAAAATGCCCCAAACGGGTGCCACCAAACGTCCCGTACGTAACCCCCTGTAATTTGACCATCTGCCTCGCATGCCGGAGGTAGGGTGCTCGATTCCCAGTGCCGCCGAGTGCCCGCCTGTTTTCTAATGGGCACATGCTTTCCCCTCGCCTGATGCTAAGCCTATCTTACGTTACTAGCGGGACCGGTATGCAGTGCGCTCTAAACTGGATACTTGTCCCCGCTGGTGCTGCAGTAAAAGTAATGGCTGTAGAAGTGCATTAACTGTGGGCCGTTTTCCAAGACACTGATGCCAGAAGGTGCCGCGAGAAATACTAGACTGCTTTGGTGCATGATATGTTTCCGGTACCTACAGGCGGGTAAACAGAGCTAAAACGGAGCAACTGCCGGCGAAGCCATCCCACTTATCCCCCTACGATGTGGAGCGTCCACTCGGCCACTCTTGATGGAGGGCACAGGACCGACATCCATGCAACATTGTACGCTACAGCGATTCCGCACATCGGCATTGAAGTGACTAAACAACGAATAGATTCCGGGCGTTCATCCCCACGCTGGTGTTGTGACAAACGTAATGGCTGCTATTGAGTACCCTGAGGTGTCCCCGAACTGCGAGGCGATCGGTGCCACAAACACTCTTGAGATTTTTAGAGGACACTGGCCTTATGGAACACTGGCACAGCCACAATCATTTATATCCGTGACTCAAGTGGAGCAATTGCCGACTGGCCACTGTAAGTGTAATCCCGACTGTAGATTCACACCACCACCAACACCACTCACCCCACTTTGGGGTGTCGTTCTAAAAAAAAAAAATTACGGCGGCAGAAAAGGAGTGGCCGAGGGGCAAGTGCGTTTCTGGATCACTGGGCGCTTCAGAGAAGTCACCGACAGAGCAGCTTTGTGGTGTGACTTTTCTTGGCATGACTTGCACTAAATGACCGTAGTGGGATCTGGTACTGCAAAATACTTCACACTTACATCTATTCTCTAAGCCAAGGAACAGTCCAATAAAGAGGGCAAGTGTTGTCTAGCAGGCTCCCAAGGAATTCATTATTTGGGTAATTTTTTACCCGGGGACTTTTTTTTTTCCTAGTGGGCGCTTCCTCAGGGGACTTGTTTACCTGGGACGTATCTTCTAGGGACATTTTTCTTTTTTTTACAATTTTCGCCATTTTTACAAGATGGCAACTTAACAAACTTCTCTGTACTTGTTTTGATGCGTCAGTAGTGGCAACAACGGTGACGGAGCCCTTACCTCATGTCTGCTTAAAAAAATTTCCTGTTGACGGCATCTCGGTGGGAGTATTTGTTTCTTGCGTTGCAATCTTCTCTTCCAGTGGTGTCACGTGTTCCAGGAGAGGCCGGTCTGGGGGAACAAAAGAACGAGGACGCCACTCCAATCAAGAGAGTCTCCCAATGTGCAGCAGATTTTAAAGACTCAAATAGGTAACATTAACATCAACTTTAGCGCAGTCATACAACCAAAAAAGGAAACGCGCAAATCTTTCCCACATCTTCGTAGATTTATACATTCCCGAACTTGGATAAGTTCCTCTAAACTACACGATTTGAGGAATCTGTTTAGCTTTCGCTGGCATTAATACAGCTGCCGCTGTAGCCACCACGGTGGCTGAATGGTTATGGCGCTCGGCTGCCGGCCCGAAAGACGCGGTTTCGATCCCGGCTATGGCGGTCGAATTTCGATGGAGGCGAAATTCTAGAGGCCCGTGTGCTGTGCGATGTCAGTGCACGTTAAAGAACCCCAGGTGGTCGAAATTTCCGGAGCCCTTCACTACGGCGTCTCTCATAGCCTGAGTCGCTTTGGGACGTTAAACAATCATAAACAAAACCAACAGCTGCCGCTGTGTTGGATGCAAATTATAAGAGTTTACCCGTTTTGAACCGTGCTTTTTTTTTCTGCGCACTATCAAGTCACCTCGCGGCACACAGATGGCACGCGACTCGCTGACCGCCACCTCTCGAAGTTCGCGCCCCCAGAAGCGGGCAGACGTGCACACAGAACACACGCACTCACAAAAAGACATACCCGGAAGCCGTTGCCTGGCTTTTTCTATGTTGCACGCGGCGGTGGGCACGCGATAGGCGTAGATAAGGGGCTCGGCTGTGTCTCCGTGTACACAACCGCGGCGATGCAGGTGCTATCTCACGCGAAGGGCTGGACTCGACCACAACAGACGGACCGCGGCGTGCGGGTGCGAACACCACCGGCCTCGTTGGTCATGCAGGGGGGTACATGAATCCATTCGCGCGCTCGCCTGCGAATATATGTGTGTAGGTCGTAATACAGTTGCGTGAAAGGGGGGGGGGGGGGCTGTACACAATGTATATAGTGGGCTGCAGTCTTATCGCCGCGCAGCCTACTGCCGCGCTCCCGGCGGTCGAGGGGGATAGCGAAAGAGGCGCCCGCTCCCTTGCAGCGGCAGCTCGTGGGCGCGCATCATTTCACGGGCTGGCCGCGGACTATACGCTGCTCCCACGGCTGCTTGTATACTCCGTCGCGCCGCTGGTGGAAGGGAACGCCCACTCCATGCGGCCCACCGTCGCCAGTGGAAGAAAATTGATCTGGCGGTCCGTGCCGCTCCACACTTTGTTCGTTTCGTCTTATTTTCTGTCTTTTCTTCTCCTGTAGCTGCTGTCGTGCCCTGCAGGCAACATTGCTGCTTGCGAACGCATCGAGGGCAAACATATTTGTGCACTGCACTTTGCGCGACGCCTCGTACCCCTTTTCGGCTGCCACTGGCACTTGTCCACCCGCCCCCCCCCCTTTTTTTTTCTTTTTTTTTACATACTCCACGGTGGGTTCATATCTGGCGGTATACGTACAGTATGTAGGTTTTGCGGCGGACATATTGATATCAGCAATAGACCGCACGCGCGTGTCGGTGGTTTCGATGAAGAATAAAAAAATACAACTCCAAGATTGAGGAAATCACAAAATTTAATCTGTCAACGTCCCGTGGCCTGCGGGACAAACCGTTGTTTTAGAAAGCGACGCTTCGAAGCTCGCAGTGAACGTTTCGCCAGAGTGCGCTGTATACGCATCTACTGCCCGCTGCGCAATTCTTCTTGGTAATTTCTATCTTGCAAACGCAGCCACTAAGTCAGACGCAGCCGTGCCTCTCACAGAAATAACATCATTGCACCCGTTGCTTCTTAATGCGAAGGCATTATATGTCCATTACCACCGTCCATGGCACGACATTCCTCAGTGACTTCACCATTCTTTCGCATGACGTCAGCAGTAGAGCATAAGATAGTGACGTCTACAGCAAAGAAGAAAAAATAAAATTTCTTTTGAAGGTGCGGGGAATTGAGCCACAAGCCTTCGGACTGCTAGGCGAGCACGCAACCCATGGGCCACAAAACCTTAATTTTTTTAACCACATTAATTCCTGGCGAATAAAGGTGAATCTAGTGTATGCGTTTCCTTAAGACTGTATGCTAATGAGTAGGTGTGTCAATAGGGAGGAAGTAATCTTTAATGAGCCTCGCACCAGAGCTCACGATGAGACAATACCTTTTTTTAAACAGTATGCAAATTGTACGAGAGCTGGTTGCCACTACGCAATATATTGTCCTTTGGCTGTCGTTACGTGCCAGACGCGATATATATATATATATATATATATATATATATATATATATATATATATATATATATATATATATATATATATATATATATATATATATATATATATATATATATATATATATATATATATATATATATATATATATATATATATATATATCAACCTCCGCCGTGGTGCCACGCGTTCTTTGATATTGTTTTTAGCTTTCTATTTCAAATGCGCCAGGTGCCTCTTGACGGCGATGAGAGTTAGGACCCCCCCATTTCCCCTCCTTGCCGTGTTACGAGATTTTGGACCGCCTTAAGGTGTACGTAAAATGGATCAATATCAGTTTGGAGACAGCACTTGCATGCGACACATCTCGGAGTGCAAGCGCTGCTTCGTAAAAGGAAGCCGGCAGTTTTAATTATATATTTCAATCGCGATGTGAATAGCTTAGATTACAACTCTTCTCTCCTGCGTTTCGCTGTGATTGTGATGGTGTCGTGTTCGGCAACAAGATACACAGTAGAGCCAAATCCAGACGGTATGCAGAAGTACTCTTCCCTCTGCATTACGAGCGAAGGGGGCTATCTATAGATGCTTGGCTAGTTTTCTTTCATTTTTTTACAAATAGCACAGAGTTAGCCATTTAATCTTCTTGTTTTTGTTTTTTTTCCCACGAGCTAAAACAACACTACGGGTTATGGGCAATGGCATAGTGGGGAACTTCGTGTCAAGTTCGACCACATCTAATGACGCACGCTATCAGGGAGTGCCGCTGCGTGCGCAGTGAATATTCACACACACAAAAAAAAGGTTCCGAAAGCAATGCAAGTCGAGATGAAAAGCAAAGGCAATAAAGAGCGCCCAAACTCTCGCCCGCCATCGGTGCGAAAAAAAAAAAGAACGCTGATCCTGTAACACCCACTTCCTCTGCTCCTCACCCCATAGTGGGGCCACAGTTGCCAGTGCTTTGCCTCAAATAAGTCACAGTACAGTCTTGAAAAATATGAGAGGAAACAAATTTCGAGCATTCATTGATTGATTACTGCATAATTACGTGTGACAAGCATAGTTTTTTTTTTCTAACAAGTTTTCCTCTAGGCGTATAATATACAAAATTCATTCTCAAATTTACTGGAGAAATAACAGCAAATTCGCAGTTTTGTACACACAGTTTGTTCCCTTTGATATTGCTCACGACTGTACACGGCACATTGCAGGGAGTGCCCATGAGCTCCCTAAATACCATCTTTAGCACTCCCCGGTGTGGGACATGGTTCATTTTGATAACATTATTATTGACCAGCACGAGTACGCTGGCGTTTTAATCGTCTGCGACACGCGAAACAAAACCTTCCCTGTGACGTCCGTCATCGACGTCGTCATATGTCGAAAACTACCTGGTTTTCAAAGTCCTGCCCGCGTGAATAATGTTTCTCTCTCTCTCTCTCTCTCTCTCTCTCTCTCTCTCTCTGTGGCGTGGTTGTTTCACCCGCGCAGTCGCGAGGCAACTTTGGTGCCTGCCGTCCTGTACTACGCCTTCGCAGACAGCGCAACCTGCTGGGGCAACAGCGGGCCAGCTCACTGCAGGGCTTTCACGCCCGAGCGCGCTCCGTCGTCTCTCTCCCTCATTTTTGTCCTTGATCCCTTAAACTACTAGATGTCTCCCAGGTGTGGTGAGCGGCAAAACGGTTGCATTACGTGCTCTCCAATTCTACCTCATCTACGTTTCAGTTCATAGTGCTATTTTTTTTGTTTTTGGCTTCTGAACGTGTTCTTTTATGACTAATCCACGCGGTGCGCAGAACTGCGTCATGGGGTTTGCAGTTGGCGGACAGGGACAACGATTCGCTTCGGCCCATGCACGTGCGTACTGGTTGTTACAGTGAGCATGAGGGGGTCAGCGTCATTTTAACCGACGCTCACTGGGCAATACTGTAGTTGAAAAAGTGCTTTCTTTCACAATCTACTCAAAGGTGCAGGGTATGGCGCCAGTAAAAAGAAATACAAAACCCAACAGCAACCTATCTCAGGCTGCGAAGCACACGCTGCGTTTCTTGCGCTAAATATACCGGCACGCCGTGACGTAACAGTCGATAACTGTCTCTCTTTACCCACTCGCTTGCCCATTCGTTCATGCGAGTTTCAGTGCCCTCCGGAACGGAATAGGACGCTGTGGACGGACGTGAACAGCAAAGCAACGGAGGTGAAAATGACGAGGCTTTTTTTGAAAACTGAACCGGTCAGCGGAATCGATGTGGTTTCAGGAAGAATCACGCCGCGGTGTCTCTTGCGCGGGAGCGGCGCGCGAGCCGAGGCAGCGCCAGCCAAGCGCATCCGCACGCTGCGTAAAGAGGATCGCGATCAAAAAAAAAGGGGGGGGGGGGGGGGGGGGGGATCCGCGGAGGGTCCGCTTTCGTCTTGAATGACACGTTGACAGCCGGGTCCTCGCCGCACGAGAAAAACAGCCCCCAGAGGCTTAAATATAACCCCTCCCCTGCAAGCGGACCTGTGGGAAATGAAGGCGCTGCAGTGTCGGCTGCTGCCCGCCGCTGGTGTCTTAGCGAGGACACCGCCTGTCCGAGGGTAGACGCTGTTAGTTGCGACGTCATTGCTGCGAGGTCGGCAAGCAGTGATCTCCGCAGCCTTGGTTGCAGCAGATGCCCACTCGCGCGTTTTCGCATGTGGGGAGCGAGTTGTGACGTCACGGGTGAAATGGCTCGGAATCGTTTCGCCGAGGCGGTGCTTGCATGGGGTCAGTTTACGCTGTAAGCTACCTAGATCGTAATGGCTAAGCCAGGCACGATATGGGCTCTGCCGCGAAATTGCTCGTGATGCAGTTGGAAAGCCAAATATTTGTTTACGATGGAGCCTGGCCTATTCCGGCTTTTGTGACGAAATACACAGGGCGAACAAAAACTGCCGTAAGACTGGCTACAACAGTTACAGTGAAATTTGATTGCATATGGGCCGACTTTCCCGGCATGCCAGCGTTAGCGCCAGGTCAGCACGTCGGTGATCTTAATACAGGGTGTTTCACCTAAGATTTTACACAGTTTTTAAAATTAGGCTTTTTGAGTTAGGAGAGCGCTTTTTTCGGCATAGCAATGCCAGTGGCGTAGTACATCAGAATACAGGGTAGACGTGCTAACTAGCCGGCTGATTACTTAATATTGAATAGATAACTTTTTAACTATTACCGTTAGGCTCCTTAATTATTGAGAGGCGTGTAGCCCACCGTAATTGATATCGACGTCAGGCTTTAGAATATGAAAAACGCGGTTACCCTCGGCGCTGTGACCCAACAAATTTTCGCTAATTCGACAGGTTACGTGCTCTGGAGAGGTTGCTTTGCCTGCAAGCTTCTCGAAAGCGCATGTATTTTGGCGCGATGTAGCCAAAATTTGTTGGGCCACAGCGCCGAGGGTAACCGTGTTTAGGAACTTCTAAAAACTGATATGGATATTACTTACGGTGGGCTACCCGCCTCTGAATAATTAAGGAGTCTTATCATTAATAGTTAAACATTTAACTATTCAGTATTAGTTAACCAGACTGCTAGTTAGCACCTCTTAGCTGTATTGTGATGTACTACACCGCTGACAATGATATGTCGCAAAAAAAAAAACGCTCTTTTACACTCAAAAAACCTATTTTTAAAAATAATGTAAAGGCTTAGGTGAAACAGCCTGTATAACAATGAAATATCGCAAGCAAGCGCTGTCCACGGCTGCAGTGCAGCTCGAGCGGCCGTATGCCCGCAAAGGCTGGCACATGCCACAACAACAGTTGGCCGCAGTGCAGTGCTGGTAACGAGACGTGAGCGGGTGTCATTATGTGGCGCATTTCAGTTTCCGAACAGGTGCGGGGTAGAAATTCTTTCAATTCGTTTAGTCTCTATTAAAAATATCATTAACAACGAGATTTTAACACGAAACATAGCATCGATAATTAAAGAATAATTAAAAATGTCGGCTATAAAGTCGAATAAACGTAACCACTATCTGCTTAACGTGTCCGCCAAGTCTAACATACTGCCAGTGAAAATAGCATCCACCTCATAATCCTCGTAATTGTTTAGTAAAGCTGTAAAGATATATAAAAAAGGTCTCCCTGTATATCAGTTTAGGTGCAGCCTTTCGAAGGAGGTCAAATGCGAAGCGCCCGTGCGCTGTGCTATGCAAGTGCAAGTTAAGAACCGCAAGAGGTGCAAATTAATCCGGAGCTCCCTACTATGACGTCCCTCACATCTCAGGTGCAGTTTCGGGACGTTAAAGCCCACATGTCATCTTTCTCCAAAATATAGAGCCCAAGGTGTTTGCTTCAAAGCCGTGTTGTATAGCATGTTTAAACCCTTACAACTGAGAAAGGCCAATACATACGCGATTTTAAATAAGGGTGTAAAGGTGGCCTAAGAACCGCAGCGGTGGCCTAGTGGCTTGAGAATAGGCCTCGCATGCGGGAGGTGCGGGGTTCGATCCCCAGTGCTGCCTGGTACCCACCAGTGATACAATCGGTACAAGCTTTCCCCTGGCCTGGTGCTAGGCTTCTGTCGGTGAAGTGCTTGGAAAATAGGTCTTTGACTCCCCCCTCCCCCCCTTCCCTAGCGCCATTAAAATGCATCACCATCATGAAGGTGGCCTGAGAAGAGAAATACTTTTCCTCGTTCTTTCGCTATCACATGAAATTGGCCATTCCGTTTCTCTCACATCGTCACTTAACAGAAAGCGAAATTATGCTTGTGATCTACGCCTTTTCCTTCCTCTTTTTGGGTTGACGAGGATTAAATGATGGAAATGATGGGGATCGACAGTGCACGATTGCTCTGCTCCAGTGTGCGTCGAGTGGAAACAAAATCGCAAGTGCGGAAAAGAAAAATTGGCCTTAAGATAAGCAGGAAATTATAAAAAAGTGAAACAAAAGAAAGAAACTGATGCGCATTCGTCTCGCGTAGAGAAAGGAGGTAAGATAAGACACATAAGTAAAGCTGTTCCCGCTTTTATCGCCCGTCTCAGCTCCGTCTCGGGACGATTCTAATTTCACGCGCGCGCGAACTCAAGGAGGCTCCGATGAACCTCCTGTTTTTATTATGCCCTGTAGCTCCGCGACTTTGCCCCCCTAAGCCGTTATCTTGTATTTCTAATGATGTTGAAGAGGTTACTGCTTGCAACAGCTCCTAATGATGGGCTACTTGCTGCATTGTCAGCCTAGAAAATAAGTGAACGAATTCTGCCTTTGTCCCGTGACGTTCTGCTTCTTGCCCCTGGCGGTAAGACTCGGGACATATGACGTTTTTTTTATGTCATTTCTTTTTTTTCCATAAATTACATAGGAAGGGGCGTGGAAAAAGCTTCACGGGGGAGCCCGAAATAGCCACCACCCCTGGTTGCACAGGCAGCATTGGCAAACAGACATAGGGTGCTTGTGGGCAGTGATTTATATGGAATACAAACTATTCGCAGAACAGGACAGCAATAATTTTTGTAACTGCACACAGAAGCAAATGCAAAAGAAAATGCACTGAAATACATATGATACAATATACAGTGGAAAGAACAAAACAATTGCATATAGAAAGAAATACAATGTACAGAAAACAACGTTCGACTAGCGAACCCCATTTAGGGGGCTGTATCCCAGCCGCGGCGGTTAGAAGAGGACCGCGGTTAGAATCCCGATGCCGCGCAATTTCCCACTAGATGAAAAAAAAAAAACGAGTGTCAACAGAATTGAATAACCAGGCCTGAGGTGCGGCCTGGTCTCGGCGACAAGAGCCGACAAGAGCAGAAAACGCACCCTCTCACCAGAACGGCCACCCTGGTGTATAGTACTTGGCCACCACCTCCTACCTTCATGAATACACCAATCGTGTTTACAGGAGGCATTCAGAGGATTGGATTTGGAAGAAGGAAGGATAAAGGTTAAAGGGGCTGTGAAGGGGGCTCTAATAAAGTTGCAGCATGCCTGGGATATTGAAGCACGCCGCTTCACGAATAGTGTCCAGCAAGGGTTTTTTAAATGCGCTTTGTAGAAGCTGAGTTATCTGTAGTTAAAATTTGAATTTCAGCGTCTTCGCGTTTTCCCCTCTCCTCTCGTCCCTTTTTGCACGCTGGAAGGTAGGCGCTCCTTCGCCGACCCCCCTCTGGGAGCGGAGCTTCCCGACCCGCCGGAGCTAAGAGGCTTATTGGCCGCGGCCACGGTAGCTGCCTGGTGTCTGCAAGAATCTAACCAATGGCCCCCTCTCATTTTGTCTACGCAGATGCGGGGGACGGAGGAGGGTGCGAGGGTGAAAAAGTCGCAGGGAAGGGCTCACCAACTTTGGCGCGTGATTGTGGCTCGTCTGCTGCGTGTAGAAGAGTATTATTTGGCTCTGGTTTTCATGGCAACACAGTGCAGTGATTGAGTGAGTTAATGTGCTCTCCTCGGAAGGCGTTTCAGAGCGCCTTTAATGGAGAATAGCCTAATCGCCGATTCGCTGATGACATTGCCGGGCTAAGTAACGCAGGGGGCGAATTGCGAAGCATGGTGGAGAAACTAGAGACGCAACACAGAACGGCGGGCCTAAAATTTGATCTCAAGAAATCTAAAATGGTGTTCAATAGCCTGGGGATGGCAGAACAGTTTACGATAGGCAGTGAAGCATTGGAAGTTGTTAAGGAAAACATTTACTTAAGGAAGGTTGTAACCGCAGACCCGGACCACGAAATTGAAATTATAGGCGAATAGGAATGCGCTGGAGTGCATATAGGTAGCACTTTATCAGTATCCCTGAAGAAGAAAGTCTGCGACATTTGGATCTTACGAGCTCTCAAATATGGGGCGGAAACTTGCAGGCTTAAGAAAAGGCTGGAAATTAAGTGAGGGCAGCGCAACGAGCTATTGAAAGGTAAATGATAAGTGAAACTTTAAGTAACAGGGAGAGTGCGGAGTGGGTCAGGAAACAAACGCGAGTTAATGATATCCTAGCCGAAATCAAGAGGAAGAAATGGGCATGGGCAGGACATACGTAATGCGGAGGCAAGATAACCGGTGGTAGTCACTAAGGATTACGAAGTAGATTACAAGAGAAGGCGAGCGTAGCAGAGGGCGGCAGAAAGTCGAGAATACGAAGTCTGCGGGGATAAGGTGGCCGTAACTGGCGCAGGACAGGGTTAATTGCAGGGATATGAGAGGGGCCTTTGCCCAGAAGTTGGCGTAGTTAGGGTGATGATGAGGACGATGATAGTGAAAGGCTAGTACACTTGTTTTTAGAGGTTTCGGCGCGCGTTAAAGAACCACACGGGGCCAAACTTAATCCGAAATCCTCTACAGCATCACGAGTAATAACGCACAGTGTTGATTGGACATGCAAGAACTCGTTGACCTTGCGTGTCTTGCATTGCGCCTTTCTACAGCGGTATATGTATGGTCTAGAGTCACTAAATAAAGTCTTAGAGTACCGGCACTCTTTTCTCCTATTGTTCTGTGCC
Organism: Amblyomma americanum; assembly: GCF_052857255.1. Lineage (NCBI taxonomy): Eukaryota > Metazoa > Arthropoda > Arachnida > Ixodida > Ixodidae > Amblyomma > Amblyomma americanum. The sequence goes on from NC_135497.1 coordinate 271,705,665, forward strand.
GCCGCCACGATCATTGGTCAGTTTGCATCACGTGATATTTGTTTACACTGCGACGGTTCATGGGGGCTGCCATTTTGTGGCTTATGCGTTTTCAGTCGGGCAACTGTGGTAGTCCTAGTGCTGCGACGCTGCCGGTGACCGACTCAGTGACCAGGGATTCCGCGCCTCGCAGCATTTCAGCTGCACAAGAGCATACGAGGATGCCGTTTTGCTGCGTTGTTGGCTGTTTCAACTCGCAGAATGATGGAAAACGCTTACCGTTTGCACCTGAGCGGCTCCATGCCGTACGGCTACGATCCCCGCAGCAGCGCAGGGTGGCTAACAGCGTTGTTTACAAAATGGCCGGGCCAAAGTTAGCGGCGAGGTCGCCGAAGCGGCAATCTGGCAACAATGATAAAAAACAAAATGGCCGCCCCTGCTTACCGCCGTGCTGCAGTGACGGTACTCTAAGTCTTTATTTAGTGTCTCTAGTATGGTCTACACTCCTGGGCACCCGCGTCGGTCGTCTGAACGCAATACCTAAGCGCCTCGAAGCGGTCGTGGGGCGAAACAAGGAAGAAAAAAGCTGGCCTGTGCTTTTGGTGCCCGCGTCGGGCCTCTATCGCAAGCTGGTATAGTGGTCGCGGCACGAAGAGCGAAAGAAGGAGTAGCGACCACATGAATAAGGAGAAACTGAGCGCACAGTTTCATTACGAATGCCGAGAATATGTTCAGCAAGCGTCCACTCTATATTATGGTGAGACCACATGCGTTCGAGGAACACCCAAGGACACGATAAAAGAAAGGAAAAAAAGGGGGATTTTTTTTTTAGCTTTTCGAGCGGAATTCAAGCCCACGAACGGTGCGGAATCAGTGGCCTGCTTGGCTGATCCATAAACTCGTTAATTGCCGCGTGACTGCAGAGGACGGTGCATCTAACCGGTTTTTATATGCATTAGCCACGTCCAGGCAGCAGTGCTGCAACTGGTAGGAAGGTTTAGTTGATTCGACAGCCATCAAGCGTCTTCAGAATCTGGAATGCGACACGGGTTTGAGGCCAGGACCTAGAAGCGTTAGACTGCTTGACAACGGCAGAATTATGCGCGAGGAAAGGGGTGAACACGTGTCTAATGCTGAAGAAGAAAAGTGGTAAGAATGTCGTCTTAAACACCTGGCCGAGACAGATTGAAGGAGTGCGGCTGGCAGCATCTCTGACCCGTCTTAGAATGTGCGGCGAGCGCCATTCGAAGAGCGGGTCTTCAAAAGAGTTCTCACAGCTATCGCGGTAGAGAACCGTACGCACCGCGCAGAGGGGTGCGAGTGTATTTGGTTGGTTTAGTTGCTTCATATTAAAGCCACTACGGTTCCTATAATATCACTGTTATAGAATTTACCGTTATTGTTGTTTTCATAGCGATCATGGTGGTAATAACCTGCAAAGAAACGCATTACGACATAAAACAGCTAAAAGGTTGAAATTCTCAGTGTGCTCAGTCAGCTGCTCTTGTTTTTTTATCTTTTGAACGTGAGATGGATTGGGACCTGTTGGCGCTTTTCTTTCCTCTCTTTGGCTATTGAGATTTGCCAGGGCTTTGTAGCCGGCCGCATCTGCCAGTACCTACGTGTGAAGAGCTTTGTGAACGCAGCCTTATGGCTTTGTGCTCACTATCTTTAGCAACCTGTAATCCAGCACTATACACATTAAAGGCGTACGGTGTACAAGGCTGTTGCATAACTGAAGCCTCGTAGTTATCCAAACTGCAAAGGAAACTGCAAAGGGGCGTTTCAAGTTCTCTGCAGAAAGAAAGGACGTGTGTTGAAGAAAGGGAAGACAGATAAATAAAAGGATGGTGAAACATGAAGGCGTAACGCCCAGTGGTCGGAGTGGCTTATTCTTCATGCCTGTAACTCCCAGCGTGCGCAAAATATTCGTGTCGAAGGCTTAAATGTTGTGCGCGTTGCGAATAGCTCGGCTTTAAGCAGCTGCTTGGGTTCAAGGAAACACAAGGCGACAAGAAGCAAGAACGGTGGGAATCGCAAAAACACTGCTAGCGCGTCCGACGCGCTTGCTGCTTTCCATGTTCGGTACACTGAGCTCTGGGTTCGATTCCCGGCCCCGACAGCCGCGTTTAGATGGAGGCGAGGCGCTGAAAAAGCGCTTGTGTACCGTGCGATGCCGACGCACATTAAGGAACCCCAGGTGGTCGAAATTAATCGGGTGATTTCCACTACGGCGTCCCTCAAGTCTGCGTCCTCGGCTTTTGCGCGTACTGATTATTATCACTGTCACTACTTTTGCTTGATAGGAAGCAGCCTTAGCTAGTGCCATCGAAGGAAATGAACGAAGCGCAGAAGGTAGCCTTCTTTCCTTGGGGCGCTTGAAGCGAAGGAACACTGCACTGAGATCCACTAATCGGTGTTATCGACAGCACGCGACCTCTGAGTCGCGTTTTTTAAACAATAATGTTGCCTGTTGATCACATCATGCAGAGTGCGAGGGCGCTTTGCATTTGGTGCGTTCTGCAGCCGTCAGTTCTGCGTGAGGGGGACGCTGATCTAGAGCACAGGCACTGGCGTGTCCGCCGAACAGCGCACGCTTACTGGCCGCGTCTTTTGAGACGTGCTCTTCACTCGCAGCGGCAGCCAGCGCACGCCGCGGAGGAGGCTCAATGGGCACCGAGAATCACCAGCGCATCTCCCTGCATGCAGCTGGTTTGCCCCGGCAGTGACAGCCGGTTGCCCCATCATGTCGCGAAGCGTTCAGTTAATAACCTATGAGTGCCGACGCGCGTGCGCCTTGAAGGGGGATTTCTCCGCTGAACAGCGGCCGTGCAGGGGAAAGAGTATACGGGAATGGTCGAACTCGAGCGCATGAGGAAAACGTTGCGCCTTTTACATCCGTCGCGGCTACACGCAGTGCCAGAGAGCGTGCGTGTAGTCACTGCTGTCACTGCAAACGCGCATCAAGTTTGGCTGATGTTAGCAGCGTAAAACTGTCGCGTTTTGAAATAGGCAATCCGTGCCCATGTAGGGTTATTCAACGCACAGCAATCTTCCCACACGATGGTCTGCACATTTTTGCCTCCGTAGAGGCATATATATATATATATATATATATATATATATATATATATATATATATATATATATATATATATATATATATATATATATATATATATATATATTTCGTCTAGTAGTTTTCTGCCAGGGAGTTGGAGGCACGGCGGCGCCTTCTCTGGTTCCCAACGTCGTGCGCATTCGTCTAATGGTGACTTCCAATCGCAGAGTTGGAGCACTTCTGGAGCAACGTTTCCTGCTCTTTTCGGAGCAACTGTATTCCAAACGCAGATCTGAGGCACGGATCGCGTCTTCCAATCGTAGACAGGGAGCGGTTGCCGAGCCGAGATTGCTCCGTGGAGCAGTCGGGACTGCTCCGCCGAAATCGGCGGATCCGACCGGAAGTTTGCGTGACGTTCTTAATCAGCGGCGATAGCGGCGCCCCACATGCTTTGGCCTGCATGCTCTGGCTAGAGCAAGTGTACTCCAATCGCAATTTCAGGTCGCGCGCTCTGAGCCGGATTCAAGCGCTCTGTCACAGGGCGTGCAGACCGCTCCGGGCCTGCGATTGGAGTTCACCATAAGGGGTGCGGGTGCGTGTGTGATGTGCAGAAATGCGGGCCCCGTCATAAAGTCGCTACGAGTTGGGGAGGAAATATAAAGAGATAATGGAGGTTCGAAGTCTAGCAAGTGTTGTAAAAAGGCGCAAGAATGATAAACGGTACATGCTCTTTTGTTATAACTGCCTTCGTACCTGTCCGACAGAACAAATCAAGAAACAATGTACGGTATGCATCTACGCGAAACCTGCAATACCTAAGTTCAGACATAGGCGTGATCTCCTTACATATGCTTGACAACTCGTAAATGAAATAAGAAGGCCAGAGCGGGCTCAGTTTACTTTTATCCACACCTGTATACATCTCGATACTAATGAAGTTGGTGCTCCCGTGGCTTAGTTTTCGGCATATTTCAAAGGCGAGTGCCACAGAGTAAAATTGCTTTCTAAAAAGAGTAAATCAAGCAGTGCTCTGAATTGGTGAACGCTGCGTTATTTTCAGTAACGTCGCTCTTCAACGAGAGAGTGTTGCGTGACGTTTCGAGCACATTAGAGATTCGTTATTGCCGTTTTAGGGTCGATAACAATCCTGCGGTCCCTCAGCATCAGGAAATCAGGAAACTTCAGAAATTTACCCCTCCACAAAAAAAAAAGCATATTAAGAGACAAGCCGTTCTTAGTCCATGCTTGGTATGCGAAATCGGTAAGGCTGAGTTTGGACACAAAAACTTGCTTCAGCTTATGTGTAGACACACGCTGTGGTAAATTTTCCTGCACGGAGCTAATTTCTCATGCAGGGACCCTTAATATGGGTTTAGCGTAGGTGCCAGCATGAAATGATGTTTTGCAGGGTAAGCGTAGCATATTCTAAGACGGGTCGCAGCTGCACTATCTGCAGTCTTTTTATCGGTCTCGGCCATGTTTGATATGAGTGTTTAGCGCGGCGTTCGCCTGCTTTTCTTTTTTGGCGTTAGCTACGCATTCGGCTGCCTTCTCGCGTTCGAGTGCGCTCTCATAAAGCAACTGTTGCAGATCAGTGGGCCGCTTATTCGCTGCAGAGTCAAACTGGAGTGGCCTCCCCGATTTTGAATACGCTTTCTGACTCTCATCTAGCCCCATTAACCATCTGCGGCACTACCATCGCTGAGCATGTGGACGCGGACAGTCGTACCCACGATATATCGTACATGTGAAAGCCAGCAAACGGCGATGTTTACGACGTATGTCCTTTCTCTTCGTGTTAGTGCGGTACGTGTCGCCTCCTATGCTTTCAAGAGCGGTCACTATCAGCGCCCTTGATAGTGACCTGATAGTGACGTCACACGGACAGCACTTCCACGTGCTGTCAGTGTGACGAACTACACACTCCTCCGAGTGGATCGATCTATATGCAGCTGCATTCAGTCTCGCCACCTAATGTCTATTAGGTGCGGTTCATGCGTGGAAATACATGTTAGAAACACAGTTCTCGCCCTAGCGTCGATGGCCATGTGGTCTGAGGAGGCATTTTAGCAAGCTATTGGGTTCGCGCCGCGTTTAAGGATTTTTTTCTCGTACATGACTACGCCTGGGGCGAAAATTGACGTCAGTTTCGGCGCTGTCCTCGTCGCGATTGCGTTAGGGATGATCGAATGGGTACGCCGAGGACGGAAGCTGAAAACATTTCATGCTTTTGCTTAAGTGTTTACATCCTTTGATTCATTAACTCTATTACAACTCCAGACCGCAGGAGAAGTCCTCCGTGGTGCTTTAATAACAACCGGGTTTCTTATCTCGCCGGGCCAACGACGCAAGGTCTGAGAGATTCTGCGCTCTGGCTTCCCCTCATTGAATGCTTCGAAGCGGAATCGAGGGCGAACGCAGTGCTCACATTACAGCCGCTTCTGGAGAGACACGTGGACTTCCAGCGCAAGGTGCTTTTTTATTCTTTTATTTTATACCTGATGTCTCACAATACGTCTCTTCTTTCGCTCTCTTTTTTGTGCCCACTTGGAATACAGATCGAGCAAACATTTTCTTTGGTTCGCCACTTATTGTGAACCAATTAAGTTCCTGCGAGAATCAATGCTGTACTTTCTAACCTTAATGCACTTCCTTGCTCGTGAGCTCTTTCCCAACCTCTGAACTGAGCCAACCACTTTTTCTGAAGACACTTTTTTTTTTCTTCTGAGTTGATCCGTTAGCTTTCCTGTATACCTCAATCCGGATTTCTGACGCTTGTCAGTTGTTGTTTTTTTTCCCCACAACCGCTTGCTTTCATCGTTAAGAAGTACTCTTTGGTATTAATATGCCAGGATAAACCTACATAATGCTGCTTTCTCGGCGCAAACCTGCAAAGGAAAGTGCTCCGAAGAGAGGCGCAAATACACATATCGTTCGCTTACAAAAAGCCTCCAAAGAAGGCGCAGCGCAGAGTCAACACGATTTCCACGCATTCGCTCCGCGACGGTCGAGCCACGGAGGAACTTCAAAGGGGCACTCAGGATGGCTCATCCGCAACGATCCGAGGCATCTGCCCCAGATGCTAGGAGATATAGGCGGAGAGTAAGAAGAGCGCAGGAAGGCACGACTTCCCGCGACACAGGCTGACAGCGGAAAGAGGCCGGAGGCGCGGTGAATTTCAGCGGCTTGCCGGTTCTTCGAACCCCGCTGCTACGCTTGCTTTCTCACTCACTGAGCGAGAAGAGCTTTCGGCAGCAGGCACCGAGGCGCCATAGCGCGCTTTTTTAGTTACGATACAAAGATATTTCGTTTTCTCGCTGCCTCCAAAGGAGCCGTGGGTGAAGCTTATATTCATAGCCACCTGGTATCAACGCTGCCGAGGTATTGTACAAGAGTGCTCGCGGGGATGCCAGTGCGAAATAATACCAGTCGCGGCACTGCATGGGCGCTTCAGCACGTCTTCGTGGCGATTCCTCGTGTTTCTTTATCGAGCGGCTTTTGAGGTCGCGAACTGGGCCGCATAACTGCCACCCCTATAAATCATAGAGCGGGAAGGCTCGCGTACACGCGACTTCCCTTCCCTTGGTGGACTGCTAAACAGCCAGCGGGCCGACACATCGTTGGGCGCGTATGGACGTCCATGCAGCGCATTTCCTCCTCGCCATCGCTCGCCTGACCTCCCCCTCCCCTCCCACTCCCCCCCCCCCCTCCCCCAACCCACCCATTTACCGCGACCTTCTTCACAAATGTGGCGATAAATGGACCGTGTAAGTGAGATGTGTCTCGAGGTGCGAATGGTTCCTCGGGCGCGATCAATGGTAACGGCCCTGCCCGAACGCCGCCAGAGACGTTGGAAACCTCGGACTAGTTGCCAGCGGCAGTGTCTCTAATTCGGTTATCTGTCTGCGGCCGCACTGGGACGTTGCGCCCGCCAGCGGACGCCGGCCGCACGGGGGAGGGGCACAGGTGGATGATCCTTAATTAGCTAATGTCGTGCCATCAACGCCCGATTTATCTCTCCCGGGATCTTCGCCCCGCAGAATGTAACGCGACAAAGCGTGGTGCGAGGAAAAAGTAATGGGCACAGCGCTGAGAGAAGAAGGAATGGAAGAAGGAAGGGACACCGCGTACTAAACTTCACTGCCGCGGTATGCATGTACTGCGCTCGTTTCGCACAGTTTGTGTTTCGCTTTGTAACCTTCTTTTTCTCGGTCAAGAGTAAGCGCGCAAAAACGCAGGCTTATACTCGTCCCATGTCCCGTCAGCGGTGATCGCTGTTGTCATCCGCCGGTGTCCGCACGCCACCCCGAGGCCTGTCTGTCGCAGCGGTGTCCGTCCCGAATTAGCGCGCGTAGCCGAGCCATTCTTTCCTGTGCACGGCGAATTATCGCATGATTCGCACGTTTCGCTGATTAGCGGGGAAATATGGCCACATATATGAAAACTAACTTGACGCTCACGTTGAGATGTGTTGAAGGAATATGGCGCTGCTATCCATTTTCGAGCACTTACGTATATAAATAAATAAATATATATATATATATATATATATATATATATATATATATATATATATATATATATATATATATATATATATATATATATATATATATATATATATATATATATATATATATATATATTTTGCGCAGGGTATTTCGTAGCAATCGAGACGTTTACTATGTGCTTATAACTAGATAAAGTTTGGCGCCGCTTCTCATTTCGCGAGTTTGTGAACTGCTAGCCCATGACGGTTAATTGGCAAAAGAACAATCCGGAATCTGATTGGAAAAGCAGGTGTCAAGTCCGAACGGCTTGTGATTGCGTCACTACTCTGGCTATCGCGCTGGCCCATTTCTTTGTTTACCATACTTTCGGAGGCAGAATTTGTTACTGAAAGGAGTGGAGGTCATGAGAACCTCGACAGAAAACAAGGAGGGAAATTTTGAAAAGCGTTGCGCCGCTGGCAGTTTCTTTCTTTCTTTCTTTCTTTCTTTCTTTCTTTCTTTCTTTCTTTCTTTCTTTCTTTCTTTCTTTCTTTCTTTCTTTCTTTCTTTCTTTTCCTTTCTTTCTTTCTCTTTCTTTCTTTCTCTTTCTTTCTCTTTCTTTCTTTCTTTCTCTTTCTTTCTTTCTCTTTCTTTCTTTCTTTTCCTTTCTTTATTTCTCTTTCTTTCTTTTCTTTCTTTCTTTCCTTTCTTTCTTTCTTTCTTTTCTTTTCCTTTCTTTCTTCCTCTTTCTTCCTTTCTTCCTTTCTTGCTTTCTCTTTCTTTCTTTCTCTTTCTTTCTTTCTTTTCTTTTCCTTTCTTTCTTTCTCTTTCTTTCTTTTCTTTCTTTCTCTTTCTTTCTTTCTTTCTCTTCCTTTCTTTCTCTTTCTTTCTTTCTTTCTTTTCTTTTCCTTTCTTCCTTTCTCTTCTTTCTTTCTCTTTCTTCCTTTCTTTCTCTTTCTTTCTTTCTTTCTTTTCTTTCCCTTTCTTTCTTTCTCTTTCTTTCTTTTCTTTCTTTCTCTTTCTTTCTTTCTCTTTCTTTCTCTCTCTTTTTCTTTCTTTCTTCCTTTCTTTCTTCCTTCCTTTCTTTCTTTCTTTCTCTTTTTCTTGCTTTCTTTCTTTCTTTCTTTCTTTCTTTCTTGTTGCTGTACACAATATGCGCAAACACTGCTAATGAAGGCAGCTATCCAGGCGCGAAGCTGCTAGCACTGGACTGTGGTTCTATGCTATAGGAATGAAAAAGTTGTCATGGAGGTCCGTGGCAATATGGCACAGTCACCTTGCAACAGCTGTCAGTGCGAAATGGTGCGCAACATGGGGCGACAAGAAGAAACTCCGAACACCGGCAGACTCAAGGTGCGGGACGAGAAGATGCAGTGCATATAATAAATTGGCAGCCTATCTAGTCGTCCAGAGCATGAAATGTTCTGCCGGACCGGCGTGACTTGTTCTAGGATTGCTCATAGACGGTGCTAGTCGCTCTTTTTAAATGGGTGTCCGCCAGTTCCTTTGGCTGTTTTAGGAGTCGCCGACATCGCCCATTTCTTTTTTTTTTTTGTCCAGCTGAGCAGCACACTCAGTTTCCCTCGCTGCTTTCACCGCTTGACGTGCCTCTGAATCGAGCCGTGCAGCTGGTCAGCCGCGTTTATTTTTTCGAGCTGGGCAGCGCACTGGGCGACCTTCGCTGCTTTAGCTGCTTGACACATAACAGTGTTCTGGCTCTTTTCTTCGGCCTTAGCGACGCGTTCGACCATCTTTGCTGCCTTCTCACCTTAGTGTGCGGCAGCATATAAAACAGCGATTGCCGACGTAATCGAGCCCTTTCGCTCTCTGGCGTCAAACGCGCGCAGCGTTCCTTATCAGCGTTCCATAGCTGCAGCGCTACAGTTATGAAGCACGTGGAAGTGCAGAACGAATATACTGCAGGGTGACGAAAGACGATGGCAATGTCGCGCGCCGTTTGCGCGTTGTAGAGCGAACGTACCAGACATTTATGATGGCGATATCGACGACGACGTGCCCTTTGTGTCAGTGCGGAAAGCTACACCACCTGATCATTCACGCAGTAACTACAGTGCACTCAAAGTGCCGCCACCTGCTCCAAGCGCGTCAATTAGATGATGGCCCGTAACGCCACATGTGTAATGAATTCCAGTTAGAATACACTGCGCCCCTTGTTGCGACCGTGGCCATGTGGGCCAAGGCGATGGGTAGCAGAACTATTCACCGTGATTTCGGAACGATGTTGGACTCAGTTTACTGAGAATGCCTGACCAAACTGCGAGTCGGCCCAGCCGAGGATGTCACGATGGGTACGTACCAGGGGAGGCACCCGCTTTTGCGTGCTGACCCCAGTTCTTCGCGACGTTCCCTTCCTGGCATCTACATGCTGCAGTTTGCGCGCCCACGAAGCGAGATCGGCTATTAGGCTGCTGCTGTTCTAGCTCTCTACATACTTTTGCTGATCGCCTGTGGTTAGACGCCCCTCGTGGGTGAGTTGCTTTTGCAACACTGTGGATTGCTAGCACCTTGATTGCTCTTAACTAATTGCAACTCCAACAGCTGCCCTTCTACTGAATCTGACTTCGGATGCGTGTTTTTCTGGATTTTTTTCATCTCTGACAGGATAAGTGCGATCTAACGCGTAAGACACAAAATGCTTGTTTCTGCCACCATTCTCATTAGACCTTTAACCGCAAGCATCGGCTCGCTCCGCTAACTCAGTGGCTATTCCGTTCGGAGGCTGAATTCCGGTCGCGGAGGCCGCATTTCGATGGAGGCGAAATTCTAAAGGCCCGTGCATTGTGCGATGTGAGGTGGTCGAAATTATCCGGAGCTTTCCACAACGGCGTACCTCATAGCCTGAGTCGCTTTGAGGCGTTAAACCCCATAAAAGCGAACGAAAATGGTGACGTAATAGCCGATTAAAACCTCGACAGTGTTCAGGCTTCTTCTCACTGCGCTCGACAAGTGCAGAGAAACTCGTGATGACGTCATTGTTTCCGAAATTTCAGTTGTCTTCTGCATTCGCCCACATGCTACCGTACATTGTCGCATGCCGCCAAATACTTCGTGGGCTTCACCTTCGGTGGCGTTGGTTTTCTGCCTTGAAACAACCGTTTCTACTCTGAAAACGTAGCGCCGTCGTACGTGATGTCATCATTGCGGCTTCTGCCTGTCGCTCGGCACTGCAGCGAAGCCTAAACGCTAACGAGTCCATATTCGGCAGTTGCGTCACCATTTCAAATGCTAGCACAAAAAGACTTCACATGCTTTACCTGCAAGTTTCACACAATCGACGCTTTAGGCTCGTCGAACTCAAAAACCTCTCCAGTTGTCTTTTTAGATGTGGTTTTTCTTATACCTTCTAATCAGTTATCTTTCAGGTAAAAAATGATTACCCTACTAATTTCCCATTGATCAGCACTAGAAATTTAAGAAGTCAGAAAATCAATGCGATTCATGCGGTAGAGTATTCGTTAGCATTACTTCCCCTCCCTGACAGTGACGGCTGGCGTAATCCAGTCCATCAATGACAGTGTGGCACGTTGTGCCACCTCGCCACTTTACCCACCCCTTACCCACCACGGTTTCCCTCTCTCCTTCCTTCCTCTCTCTCTCTCTCTCTCGTCCTTTCCCTTTCTGTACTTTGTGTCCTCTGTCCCGAGGCTTCACACTCTGGACGCCAACGCTGGACACTTTTTCCGCTAATGGGGATTCTAATGCTGACACTTAAAAAAAAAATAAAAACATTCCCATATGCTTTCCTTGGTGTCGGTCACTGTTGGATTCCTTCAAACCCTTCCTGATTGGTATTTTTTCACTTTCCCTGTTAAGGATTACGGTCGCTGTGCAGCCGCTATACATATTTTCCAGTATGTCTTTACATTTTCATCTTCTACTACCTGGATCGCAATAACCACCGAGGTTTGGTCTGAGCCAGATGCTTTCTTGTCACCTATGAAAATTATAGGGGCTGGTTATATTCTGCGCATTTGTCTATCACCCGATTGACTGCATGAATGTGGTTTATTAGAGAGTTTTAGTATAATGGGCTTTGCGCGATTGCGTGCTTAGAAAAATAACGGGTCCAGAGTGCGCAGAGCGCTATGGGGGAATTAGCGTTATCGTATGCGCTCAATTTTCGGAAGTCAGCGTTGCGGCTTTTGCGCGCTTAGCGTGAGGATGTGACGGCGTCCTTGTAAGCGAGGGCCACCCCCTTCAGCCGAAAAAGCAGTCGTTGCGGCTCTGGTTGGCACGTTTACCGGTAACTACTGCTGCTGTTGCCTTTCGCTATGAGTCACCTTAAGTTGCTTCGACGACAAAGTGCAAGCTGTAACTCAGCCCAGCTTTTGAGATACACTCGACTCTGGCGCACCTAGGCCTAATGGGGCCTCTTTCTGCGCTGCAACCGACAGCACGTGCCCGGAATGTAACAGAAACAGGTTTCGAGCTTTATCGCAGTGTTTTATGTATTGCAATAATTTGCCACGGTAATTTATAGTAAATTTCCAAAAGTATTCCAGGCATTACACGTCATGTGATGGAAAGCATTTTTGCTCCAGCGGTTTGTGCATTTCTTTAACCAGATGACGCTACTGTGTTCAGCTATATTATTTCTCTCTCTGAATAATATTTTGGCAAATTAACGGCAGTGGCGACCATTTTAAAAAGGCTTTTCACCTACGTGTCAAGTAGGTCGCGTTTACCATTCTAGAGACGATATACTAAAACTCTTTGTGGGGGTAATTTGCTCGTCGAGTAACCTTTCCGAAAGCGAGCCTGAACCATTGGTTGACTGAAATCTTAGGTCGATTTAGTTCACTCAGCGATTACCTTAGTTAACACCTTGTAAAACAACAGATAATAAGCTTATCGGTCTGAAGTTTTGACGTTCCCCGTCTTATGGATTATGATGATGTTAGCGTTCTTCCATGATTCCGGTACTCTCGAGGTCGTGAGGCATTGTTTATACAGGGTATAAAGTTATTCTAGGCCAATGTCCGCATCATCCTTCAACAAATATGCAGTTGCCTTATCCTCACCAGCCGCTTTCCCCTTTGTATTTCATTTAAGACTCTCTACTTTCTCCTTCGTTCCGAGGGTATTTTAAATGCGTTCACACCACTGGATTTATAATTAGCATTCTTACAATCTACAGACCTGTACCTAATTCTTCGGCTATTGAACCATCTTATCCATATTGGCAATGATATTGCCCTCCTTGTATCTTATGGTAAACGCCTAATTTTTGACAATGACTAATTTCCTTTTGACCGCTTTTAGGCTAACTCCCTTCTTTAGAGTTTGCTCGACCTTCTTAATTTAGCGCAATAGCATTATGGGCCCCGTTAAACGGAAAAGCCGGCGTCTTCGTCGTCGGCGGCGTTAACGAAAAATCCCCAGAGAAGCAACCTTGGTAAAACTTGGGGCTGGGCTACTTGGTTAAGCTCATTTCTGTCGTGTCGTCGTTCTCTCGCCGTGTGTTGGTCTTTTTATAGCGCTGACCTGTTTCAAAGCAACCTAGGTGGGCTATCCAATTCACGTGACCTGCCTACCACAACCTGCCTACCGTATTGTGAGAAAATTACCCATCCTGGCAGGTGGCAGTTAAATTATTGATTGATCGCGAGAGGTTGCTTCGAAAGAGCGACCTGGATCTCACAAGCTTCACCGATGGCTGTGTTTGAAACAGCCACCTAACGGGGCAGTGGTGCATCGCTTAAGCGCTGCACCACTGAGCCAGGTGAAGCTTAAGTGTCCCCTGCAGTTCTTATACTTCCTCATGTCGTTTACCTTACGCTTATTGGTAACCACTGACAGTTCTGCCACCTCTATTCTGTTATACTTTGGCGTTTCTTAATCAGGTCTTTCGTCTCTTGGGAGAGCTTGCCAGTATCTTCTCTGGCTACCCTACACCCTAGTACTATTGCGCAATCCCTAATGATATAAGTGAGAGGGCACTGTTCCGATGTTGGTAAACCCCGAGTAATATCTTGCGATGTTTGCAGGTTTGCGATATTTGTGGGTTTGTGCAAAGTGAAATGATTATGGGTTTGCGATGCTTGTGGGTTTGTGCCAAGTGTGCCAAGTCCTTGCATAGCTAATGTTTACTAAGTACTGTCGAGGACAAAAGTATCCAGTACGCGTCATCAGGAACCATAACTGATAGCTCTGTGATTAGCCGCGGTCTGGAGACCATACTTCTCGAGGTGAAAGTCGGACTCGCGTGCTGTTAAGTGTGCTAGTGATGGCAGATGATCGGTAACTAACAGTGCAGCTATTAGCCAAAATCACTTGTCGCGCGTCCTACATCTCCTTTCTCACAGGAGGTACCGCTACATCTTTCCGCTCCGAGACCTCTTTCTGTATTACATACTTTGATGCATTGTATTTTTACCTCACAATAAAGTTGAACTTGAACTTAAAAAATACATAAAATAAATATCCGCGACTGGGTTTCGAACCCACGGCGGCAAGACTAGATCAGCAAAAATATTCGCGTTTTGAGCTATGTGGCGGCAGTGACAGAGAGACGTGCAGAAACATGGCACTATAGAGCAATGCGCATAACACTGCTGCAGAAACGGCGCGCTGGAGCATAGGCCGCCGGCGTGCATTGGGTAAATCGTCATGAAGGTAAAAAATAGGTTCAATACGCGCATAACTAGCTTCCTGCATTAGTGGAGACCTCAATCGCGCTTTCAGGTACATGGCAGTGGTGTCCACCAGCAAAAGCTGCGCTTTCGCACAATATTTCGTGCTTGGCAAGGATAAACCGCCAGACATTTTTTTTGTGTGTGTGTTTGAAATTATCATTAAACTCCTGAACATTAATGTCTTCGACTTCTGTTGAAACGGAATATCCCTAGAGCCAGGTCCTGGATTCGTATACTTTTTCGCTTACCGCTAACTCTAAGACGTACTTCTTCCTTACCAGTTTCTTCCGTTCCCTCTTCAAGTCTAGGCTAATTCGAGACCTCACCATCCTATGGTCACTACATCTCATCTTGCCGAGCACCTCCACATCCTGCACTTTACCAAGATGCGCGCACAGTATGGTCTGTTTAATTTCTGTCTCGCAGTTCAGGCTCTTACAAGTCTACTTCCGGTTCTCGCGTTTGCGGAAGATATAATCCACGAACTATTTCGTTCTGCAAACTCTACGAAAAACTCCCCCTGATATTCCAAGAACGTAGGCCGTAGTCCCCCACTGTCTGGTCGCCTGCCTGCTTCTTGCATACCTTGGCATTGAAGTCGCCCATCAGGACAGCATTTTTGCTCTACTCATTGCCGATTCCACGCCTTCATAGAACCTTTCGGCTGTCTCGTCATCATGATTGGATATGGTTGCATAGGACTGTATTATTAAGCTTAATTACGATAACTTCAACCTCTTGTTAATGGTATGGAACTCCTCTATGTTGCCAGCTATATCCTTATTGACCAGTAATCCCACACCTAGATCTCGGCGCACCGCTGAAGCACGGTAGCGTAGTACATGAGTGCGCTTTAACACCGTATATGCTTCTTCTGTCCTAGCCGCCGCGGTGGCTGAGTGGTTATGCGCTCGGCTGCTGGCCCGAAAGACGCGGCTTCGATCCCGGCCGCGGTGGTCGAATTTCGATGAGGGCGAAATTCTAGAGGCCCGTGCACTGTGAGATGTCAGTGCATGTTAAATAACTCCAGGTGGTCGAAATTTCCGGAGCCCTTCACTACGGCGTCCCTCATAGCCTGAGTCGCTTTGGGACGTTAGACACTCATAAACAATAAGCCAACCTTCTTCTGTCCACCTCACCTCGGTAAGCCCTATAACATCCATTTAATACCCGCTAGTTATTCGAACAGCACTGCTAGGCTAGCCTCCCTAGACAAGGTTCTAGCGTTAAATGTCACAAAGTTCAGTTTCCAGTGGCGGCCTGTCCGGAGCCAGGGATTCTTAGCACCCTCCGCTGCGTCACAGATCTAACCGCAGCCTTGCTGAATTGCTTCGCAGCCGCTGGAGCCTGAAGGCCGGGGTTGGTGGCCCTCATGCCCCCAGGAGGGAGTGGCCAAGTACTATACCAGGTTTGCCAAATACTGCTCAGCTGAGAGGCTGTGCTGCCGGCTCTGGTCGCCGGGATCAGGCAGCACCCTATAGTCCTGGTTGTTAAATTCCATCGACAGTCCGTTTTTTTTTATCCGCTGGAGAATTGAGCGGCACAGGGATTTGAATCGTGCGCCTCATGCATGGGAGGCGGATGTGCTACCTCTGCGCCAGCGCAGCATCCTACTTGGTTCGTCATTAGTTGAAACATCATCAGCGCTAATGGGGCGTATGCAGACAGAAGGCGTGACAGGAGCCCTCGTCCTGTCGCTTTTCTGTGTCTGTCCTGTTTGCAGTAGCTACATTTTAATTATTGTGCCATCACTTCCGAGCTCGTAAACATTTGCAGCATTCTGTCTCCTGCCTAAAACACTGTCCTAAAAAATTCTGAGGGCACTTAAGTCTGTTTACGTGGAGGAATGCGGAAGCATGGAACTTTCTAGAAGGCGGGTTTTTCCACGACGCCAGTACGCATTCTATTTATTTATTTTTATTTAATTTTTTAATTCCTTTATTCCAGTTTTGGCGTCCAGATGCTATGTCGACGTCCGTGGCTGTTTGACATCCAGGTGCTATGTCGACATCCGTAGCTACTGTGACGTCGTAGTGTAATTTTCACGTTTAATTAATTAACTAACTACAATTAATCAACAAAAAGTTTCCCGCACCAAGACCTCATCACGCACTAACATCACCATCATCATCAGCCTGACTACACCCACTGCAGGCCTCTCCCATGTCTCTCCATTTAACCCTGTTCTTTGCCAGCTGCGCCCATATATGCCCCCAAACTTCTTAACCTCATCCACCCATCTAACCTTCTGCCGCCCCCTGCTATGCTTGCCTTCTCTTGGAATCCACTCCGGTATACCCTTAAGAACCAGCGGTTATCTTGTCTTCGCATCACATGCCCTGCCCAAACCCATTACAGTATCTAACAGCATCTAACACAATCAATCTTTTTCACATTTATCTTCATGGGACGACGCAATAGTGCGGATAAGGCTTTGCTGACGCGACATAGTCATCTAATGCTTTCACATTAATAAAGATATACGGAGAAGGTCGGTAGGATAACAAGTATAAAAAAAGCCTATAGATACGGTATTGGAGGCTAGAATGTGTTTCTGTTTGTTATTAATAATTCACTTACCATCTGGTATAGCAGACAGAGATAATTTATAATCCCACCTTGAATACGTTAGGCCTTTCCTCTCTGTAGCCTCATTTTTGCGCCTGACCTGTCGGTCCCCAATTGCTCCATAGTTGAGAGCAACCGAATAAGCTAGCCTTATGCGTGGGTGATACAATAGGCTGGCAAAATTTTTCGCCCTTGAGGCGCACCCGAGCCTTCAAGAATCGTGCAGTGCTTCATCGTGGCCGGAGTCAATTTTCAGACATTGGCGCCAACGAGAGCGGTTGCAGCACACAGTGTCCAGCGAATGCGTGGCAGGAAAGAAACGGCCCAGTCAGCTTCCACGCTCCGGTGTCGGTTTTCGCGCCAGGCTGGACGGCGGTTCCGCGTCGTGCCTGCGTATAATATGGGAGCCTTGGCTTCCGCGCAGCCTGTCTTGCGGCCCGCGCGGATAATAATGGCGCTAATAAATCAGGCGCGTTGGCTCTGTACAAACAATGCCCATTAATACTGGCGCGCGCTCTGTGGCCCGGCACGTTATACGGGGCGGGCCGCGGAAGCCCCGACGACGACCCGCTCAGCGCCGCCGCCGCCGCAGCATCGCTCACTCCACCCATCGCCATCTCCGCGCGCGCTTCATCCGCCCCCATAACAACATCTCGTGGTTGCAACGGCGCGCTGCTTTAGGGCGCACCTGGACGCGTTGCGCTGGAGCATTGCGAGCCCCGTGAGCCGAGAGTCGACTGCCCGGGCGCACGCTCGGCAAACACTCTCGATAGTTAACGACCGGTGGGCTTGTGCCATGTGGAGTGCTCTGTCAGAAAAGCCCGGCACCAGGGAGACGAGGAAAGAGCTAACTCTGGCTGACGCTGTAGCTCGGTGAGGACGGCAGGCACCGGAGGTTTCGTAAATTAAAGGGCCAAGAAGAAAGGTTGGAAGGGGATGTCGGGCCTCAGGTAATGGCCTGTGACTCACGCCGTTCCCAAAATAGGAATCAACACGCTCTGAACGGTGTAAACATATAAACTCGACTTCTTGTGGGAGGATGATCTCCGTTTTTTGGCGGCTGTGCGTACAGTTAGCCAAGCGGTACTCCCGAGTGCAGACGCCACGGTTACGCAGTCTATTAAAGGGATATTATGTCGCCAGAAAGTCGGTCGTCAAAAAGGGAGCCGGCGTCTGCTCTATTCTTAACATTTTGTGCGGTTGCCGCGTACTTACTCGGTTCCTCGTTGATGCGTCGTCGCTATAAATATATAAAAAATAAACAGAAGGGGGCAAAAGGCCTACTGCCGACATTCCGTGCCAACTGCCACGTTTGTCACGGTTTCCATGACATCCGCGGTATACACATAAGTGCCGGCGCGGGGAGTGCGCCGCTCGCCAGACACGGCAACAAACAGTGGGGGACATTTTCGTAATTAGTTCGATCTCCTCCGGTTTTCGACGACGGTTTCCTGCTTCTGGAAGAGTTTTGTAGAGAGTGTTGGCTCACGCCACGCATTTGTGTTGCGAGTCCCTGTACGCTCGCTGCCAGCGACGCAGAGCTTCCCAACCAGAGGATCAATCATGGCGCGGCGCGTCACGGAAAACACTGTTTCGTCGGCTTGAGACAGAGGGACCTCGTTTGATACGCGTTTCATGCGGACGGAAATGTATTCCGGGTTTATTTGGAGAAAACATTTGCGCTACATGCATAAAGTGACTCGTGAATAATTTTTGTGGCCTAGAACACTCTCGGCGATGTCTTCTTGCACGGGCTCCTTCAGCGTACACACTCCGGGCACTGCGTTCCAGAAATTCGCTCGAGCTTTTATTTGGGGACGCAGTACACGACGTGAGGACAGTCTCAAAACAAGGACGCGAAATAAATGAAGCCGGCTTCCGAACCGTGCCAGGACACGCGGAAACGAGATAGCAGCCACATGCGCAGCATAAGGTCGCGACAGAGAAATCGCGAATATGTATAATTATTCCCCGTGAAAACAACACAATGCATATACGCCCCAGAACACCACCCATTATATACGTCAAAAACCTGCAGAAACATGGCAAAGAAGTTGGGATAACGATTTCATCAACAAGCTTCACCGCACAGAACTCATCCTTTGGGAATGGAAATCATCCAGACACAAAGAGCGTTTTTTTTTTTCGAACTTGCCTTACGCCGCCTTCGTACTGACCACAGGTATATAACGCACAACTTCAAACTCGGACAACAACACAAACCTGCATATGAAAGTTGTGCAGATGCTATAACAGTAAATTACTGCGTAATTATGCGCAATAATTACACGGTCTGAGAGGAAAACCTTTCCCACATTTTTGCGAGCAAAGAACACCTTTACACTCCGCTTTGCTTCTTAGAGAAGAATCTCCTGCAATCACATCACTCGTCTTTTTTTGTGTGTGTGTGTAATTTTAAAAGATTGAAAACATTCTAAATGAACTGCGATTCTTTAAAGCGATGAGTGCATTAAAGACAAATAGACGCCTCGTTTCTAACGCTGCGTTGTTCGTTCATGATGGCTTTAGTTGTTGATGCGTCGATAAACGCCGCTAAGTAACCAACCAGAACACGCTCTCTGCAGCGTTTGTACGTTACCTGAAGGGCGCAGCTGACATGATCCATTTAATATGAAGAATCACGTCGATGCCCATGTGCAGCGGAGCTATACTCGTGGCATATTTGGGAACAAAACCTGAAAAGGGCGCATTGCTTTATTATTACGTCATCATGTTTGATATATACAATTCGTAACTTGTACTCCATCGATGCTGCCTCACGCACTTCAGTAATGGAGGGTTGGTTTTATTCCTTTGTAGTTTCAGTTTGTGCGTGCTTTGTGTGCGGGTGCCAAACAAATGCCATTTGGCGGCCCGCAGAGCCCAGAACGCTGGAACACGCGGTTTCGTGTTTTTTTTTCGTGATTCTCGCTGCTCCGGAGTTAGCCTGAAATGCAGGTAGCTAGCTGGCGTGGGGCGGAGGAGGCAACGCAGGACACACACGAGGCGATGGTTACAAAACGGCGAACAGCGTGACTGCTCCCCCGTCGAGTGTCGTACCCCATGCATGTCTTCTTAATGCACTGGCAACTCGATGCGCTTGCTGCACGTTAGCGCGTTTTCGCGGGTCAGGTTTTCGGGTTTCAGTAGTTAGGGCGCTCGACTACTGATCCGGAGTTCCCGGGTTCGAACCCGACCGCGGCGGCTGCGTTTTTATGGAGGAAAAACGCTAAGGCGCCCGTGTGCTGTGCGATGTCAGTGCACGTTAAAGATCCCCAGGTGGTCGAAATTATTCCGGAGCCCTCCACTACGGCACCTCTTCCTTCCTTCCTGCTTTCACTCCCTCCTTTATCCCTTCCCTTACGGCGCGGTTCAGGTGTCCAACGATATATGAGACAGATACTGCGCCATTTCCTTTCCCCCAAAACCAATTATTATTATTATTAATATTTAGGGCGTTACGCTGACGAGTTTATGCAAGAAGAAGAGCGTGAGTCCATTAATTTAGCCATGCGCCACATATAGTGGTCCCGTGAGTTGGGTTTCACGCTGGAATATCTGTTTTTAGAGAAAAGAGAGAAAACCTATTTTTTTCTCTTCCTCGTCTGGAATTCATTCAAGAAGTGTCTGGGGGGGGGGGGGGGGGGGTCACAACGACCAACTCGTCCTTTCAACCATGCGATCATTAGTTCGCTTCGTAAGTCCCCCATGTAGCTTACTGTTAAAAACGGGAGTGTGCTTTAATCAATGTACGATATTTCTTCAACTACCGCAAACGATCGTGGTGGAGTCGTGGCTGTCACAGCCAGCTGTCCCAACTATACGCTGGCCGCGGTCACGGGCCGGCTGGTTATTTTTTCGCCGTTTACTTTCGCGATTCGTCTTTCCGAAGATCGATGCGCGCGAAAACGCGCGGACGAAGCTAGGTTTTGTTCTTGCTACTGCGGTTTGTTTATTGGCCGAATTCTTCATAAACATTAGTAATATTACATAAAATAAAATCCGCGAAAAAATGTGGATGGAATTTTCTGCCAGCTGCCGCCGTGTAAGTAAACAACGCCAGCCTGCTTTAACGAAAATTGGATGGTGTCAGATTAGGAAAAGGAAGACAAAAGACAGGACACAAAGGTCGGAGTCCTCCCCTGGCGCATTGCGATAGGTAAAGAAGAATACGGGAGCCAAGCGCCTGCAGGGTCGAAGCAGTGCGATTATGTAAAAGAAAGTGCCCTAAAAAAATGAAGTGACGAACGCCTGATGACGTTGTGTCGCTGACACATTCGGAACAAAGCGGCGGGCGGGCAAAGAGAGAGAGAAAGAGAGAAAGACAAACGGAAAGGCAGGGAGGTTAACAAGGCAGCGCCCGGTATGCTACCCTACACGTAGGAAGGGGAACGGAGGGAGAGATAGGCAGGGGAGAGAACAAAGGGAGGTGAACACTTTTCCACATGTCCGTTGCCCATTGCTTGCAGGGTACACAGGGCACACTGATAGTTCACAACCTTGCACTCAGTCCTGAGTCCTTCAAGAACTTAAAAAGGGCCTTCAAAGCTGTCCTCTGCGATGAAGGCTTACTCCAAGGACCCATAATCTTGGCTTCAGTAAGGGACCGAGGATCTAAACGGCGGAGTGTTGCAGCCAAGAGTGCACGCTCTCGCTGAAACCGAGGGCACCCAAGCAGCACAGGTCATCGGCCCAATATTGCAGCAGGATGGTCCAATCCTGGACCTTTGTAGGGCCAGCTTTGCCAATACAGTTCCAATGTTGTGCCAATTACCTGTGCTGCTTGGGCAGTTACAAAGAAGGTGTTCTATAGTTTCGTCGCAACCACACATCTCACACGCAGGAGAGTCTTCCATTGCGATTAAGTGGGGGTAGGGATTTGTGAACGCCATTCCCAGCCACAGGCGACGCAACAGCGTAGTATCGCATCGGGAGAGGCCGGACGGAGGACTGAGTTGAAGTAAGGGGTCTAGGCGGTGCAGACGGCATGCGGAGTTGCCAGGAGAAGACAGTGACGCTAAAATCTCTCTTCGGCCAAGCATTCGCATATGTCTTGCTGCGTCGGCTCTTGTCAACGGTATCTGGACAATGTTGGCACTGCCGTGAGCCGCTCGAGCTGCAGCGTCAGCTGCGTCGTTTCCGGCAATGCCAGAGTGTCCCGGTATCCACTACAAGACGATGTCATGACCCTCTTCCTGCGCCCGGTGTTGGAGATGTCTTAATTCAGCTACGAGTTGATCGTGATCGCCATGGCATAAAGCAGAATTAAAACACTGTATGGCTACTTTTGGGTCGCAGAACACAGCCCATTTTAGGGGTGTTTGTGCACCGATGTACTGCACAGCCGCACGAAGAGCGGCTAATTCTGACCCGGTGGAGGTTGTCCGACACGAAATTTGCTGGTTAGTACTGGTCTGTCTCGCAGGAACGACCACGGCGTAGGTTGAACTGGGACCTGAGGCCGAACCTTCTGTATACACATGAGTGCGGTCACTATATGCGGCGAGGAGTAGGTAGAGTGTCAACTCTTTAATGGCCGGTGCCGATAAGTTGGATTTTTTCGTTCTGCCTGGAATTGTAAGGCGCACACATGGCTCCCGCAGATACCACAGCGCAGAGGAAGGCCGTGCTGCCTGGGGGAACTGTGATGGGATGGACGATGGTGGACTGCTATAACCTTTGAAAACGCTGCGTGTAGTCTTTGAACCGCCACTGACACAAGCTGGTGCTGGGGAATCCTTGTTAGATGACATATGTGGATCCACAGGGTGTCAAAGGTTATATACGTCGAGAGTAGGTAGTCCTGGGCGATTGCAATCGTAGCAACTGTTGTTGCTCTGCGAGGAAGACCCAGGCATGTGCGAAGTGCCTATCCTTGTATAGTTTGGAAGGCGCGCAAATTCGTCTTGCATGTACTTGAAAGCACTGGTGCATTATACCGCAAAAATCCCCAAAAGAGTGCTCTGTAGAGTTGCAGCATTCATAGAATCGACAAGCCCCATGATTTGCCGCCGCGAAATCTGAGCAGGTGTGTGATAGAGATTAGCTTTTTCTTTACAATGCTGCAATGCGGACTCCATGATAAATTCCGATCTATAACAATTCGTAAAAAAAGATGATATGCACGGGAGGCAATGACATGGCCGTCAATAGTTAGCGGATAACGAGTCATACTTTTGCGCGTAAATGCCACTATAGCGCACTTCTCGGCTGACACGCTCAGAACTTACTCTCGGAGATAGGAGGAAGTTATGGTTGCTGCCCTCTTAAGTCTTGCTCGCGCCTGGAGACGCGTCACAGAGGAGGCCCAGATGCGGATGTCATCGGCATACATAGAGATATGGACGGCATTAGGTAGGTACTCCTGGAGTCTTATAAGTGTTAGGTTAAACAAAGTAGTACTGAGCACTCCGCCATGTGGCACGCCCCGGTAGGTGCAATGCACGGGTGTGGAGCCATCTTCACACATAGTATTTTTTTATTAGAAAACGCTTATTATCGGCTTGAGTTATAAATGGGTTTGTTGATCTTGTTAGGTGGCCGTCAGTGGAGACTGGCGGCGACCTTTTTGGCTCTCGTCACCACCTGTACTTGGGTTTCCAGGTCGGAGCTGAGCAACAAGGTCTCCGACGGGCCCGGGAGAGCGAGCCTCTTGAGCAATATTGGTGGGGGATCTCTCGGGCAGTCCCAGAAGATGTGGTCTACGGTGGCTTTGCCGCCGCATTTGCTGCAATACGGCTTAAATCTATCCGGGTACACATGGCTTAGGACAGCTGGATTAGGGAGAGTTTTTGTTTGAAGTTGTCTCCACAGTACCTCCTGTTCTTTATTTAGGCTTTTATGCGGAGCAGAGAAGGTTAGCCTTTCTAGCCTGTAATGCTGAGTAATCTCATGGTAGGTATTAAGGCCGTCTCTCGTCATTTTGACGTCCGAGTTAGCATCCACAGCTCGGCCGATAGATCCTCGAGCTTTATCGTGGGGTGCCTCGTTACCCGGGTTTGACGAGTGAGCCCGTACCCAAACCAATTCCACGTCTGTCCTGTCTTTCGGGTAATTCCTGAGAATTCCCAAGGAGATGGGAGATAATCTGCCCTTGGCGAAATTACCAATGGCTGCTTTTGAATCACTGACAACCACTTCTGCTCGCGGGTTTGTCAACGCCAAGGCGATTGCTGCTTCTTCGGCTATTTGTGAAGAGTTGGTGCGTACTGTCGCGTTTGCTATGAGTTGGCCTTCTTCGGTCACCGCGGCTATCGTGAATGCTTTCTCGGGTGTTGGGTAAGCTGCCGCGTCTACGTAGACTACGTCCTGTCGGCCCTCAAGCTTCTTAGCTAGGGCTTTTGCTGTGACCTTGCGTCTTCCTTCGTGATGGACGGGGTGCATATTTTTCAGTAATGGTTTTACCGTGATTGTACTTCGGAGGTTGGACGGGATTTTTGAGTATCCGCGTTGAGCGGTTCCGCGTTTATTCCGAGCCTTCCTAGGATTGCTCTACCCGCATTGGTTCTAGTGAGCCTGAGCTCTTGCATTCTACGATGGGCCTCAGTCAGTTCGTCCAGTGTGTTGTGTAGGCCGAGTTGCAGTAGCTTCTCAGTGGAGGTGTTGACTGGTAGACCTAGGGCTGCCTTGTAGGCCTGCCTGATGAGTCCTTCAATTTTCAGTTTCTCAGCGTTGTATAACTGTAGATAGGGGAGGGCGTAATTCATCCTGCTGGTGACAAAGGCTTGCACCAACCGACTTAGATCTTTTTCCTTAACTCCTGTTCTCCTGTTCGCTATGCGTCGGATCAGTCTAATGGTTTGGTGAAATGAGGCGTTTAATTTTTCGTTTATTTCGGTATTTTGGCGGTTCTCTTGGATTATCATTCCAAGTATTCGGATGGAACTCACTTGTCTAATTACTTTTTCTCTCACTTGTATGCTTATGTTGGCTGGCGGGAGGCAGGATTTCTATCCTCTTGGAATGTCGCTTTTAATTAGGAGCTCCGATTTGGGATGAGAACATTCTAGTCCTACCGTTTTAACGTAGGCTTCTATGGTATCGACTGCCCTTTGTAGGGTCTCTTCTATCTCTCCATCATTTCCCTTCGTAATCCAGAGGGTAATATCGTCGGTATAGAAAGTGTGTCTGAGATTAGGGATGGCCTCGAGGTGTTTCGGTAGTTCTACGAGGGCCAGGTTAAATAAGAACGGCGAGAGTGCCGCGCCCTGCGGTGTCCCCCGACAGCCCATGCGTATAGGATCCGAGATCACCCCACCGAGCGATATCTCTGCCATCCTTTGATCCAGAAACGATCTTATGTAATTGAAGGTTCTGAATCCTGGATTTAGCCTCGATAGGTTAGTGAGGATGGCCTCGTGTGACACGTTGTCAAAGGCCTTGTTTAAGTCTAATCTCAGGATAGCTCTCGTGTTCTTGCTTTTGGGGATTACATCTTCACTAAGTTGAATCATGACGTCCTGCGTGGACAGTTGGGCTCTAAAGCCTAGCATGGAGGGGGGGTAGGAAGTCGTTATCCTCCGCGTATCCTGGAGTCTGTTTAGAACCACGTGTTCCATTAGTTTCCCTAAACAAGATGTAAGGAAGATGGGTCTTAGGTTTTCGGCTGTTAGCTTTTTGCCTGGTTTAGGTATAAAGATGATTATGACGTGTTTCCATTCTTGAGGGATTTCTGGCGTGTTTCCATTCTTGAGGGATTTCACCCTCCTGCCAGAGTTTGTTGATTAGGTCAGTTAGGGCAGACACTGACGTAAGGTCTAGATTTCTCAGCATTTTGTTGGTGATGCCGTCGGGTCCTGCGGCTGATGTCGTTTTTAGTTGGCTCATGACTTGCCATACTTTCGCCGTGTTGAATTCCTGGTCTAATTCTGGGTTCGGCTCGCCTTTATACCAGGGAAGGGGGTTGGAGGATTGCGTGGTGTTTAGGTATCTATCCTTGAGTGCTTTGATCATGTCTTCTGTGTTACCTGCATGTTTTTGTGCTACTTGAGCAAGTCTATTGCGCTGAGCCGATTTGGTCTGTGTGGGGTCGAGTAAGTGTCGCCGCAGAAGCAACGTGCTTTTCTTACCCAAGTGCCCGTTCATGCTGTCGCATACCTGTCCCCACTGCTGTCTTTCCAGCTCGAACGCGTACGCTTCTATCTTCCTTTGCAGCTGTGTTATCCTCTTTCTGAGGGCGCGATTGTGTTTTTGTTTTCTCCACCTCAGCTGTAAGCTCAGGTGGGCTTCCCACATGTGTTTCAATTTGGGGTCGGTCGTGTGTTGCGAGGTTACCGCCTCTGTCTCCTCTGTGGTGGCTTTTAGATCTTCCTTCAAGGCGCGGGTCCACTCGTTCAGGTTGCCGATTTCTTTCGGAGCGGTTTTGCCCCTAATTTTGCGGAAGCGGTCCCAATCTGTGAGTCTCGTTTTTAACGGGGGAGGTATGTATGGGGCCGTCTCAAAGGTTGTTTCCACTATGTAGTGGTCGCTTTCTAACGTGAGGCCTGCATTTGTCCATATGGCCGAGTTAATGTTTTTACTAAGGGCAAGATCGGGGGTTGTGTCCATGCTGACGCTATTGCCTATCCTAGTAGGCGCTTTGACGTCGTTAAGGATCGTCATACCCTCGTCTTGTATGGACTGCCATAGCGCCGTTCCTTTTACGTGCGCTATCCGGTATCCCCAGGCCGGGTGTTGCGCGTTGAAATCGCCTACCTCTACAAGTTGGGATTTCCCTGCTAGTTTTACGGCCTTACGGATAATGTCGGAGGTTGCTTTAGTTCTGTCCTTGAGTGAACTATAGATGTTAAGAATGTAGACGTTTCCATCCCCTTTTCTACGCGGCGGGATTTCCACTAGCGTGTGCTTGACCTTTGTGTCTTCGATTTCGTGTCGTATGGCGGCGATGTTGCGTTGAACGAAAGTCGCGGTGACCGATACGTTTTTTCGGATCTGTGTTTGGGGGAATGTAAGGCGTGTAGCCAGATAGTTTGATCGGGTAACTGGCTTTTTGTAGCGCTATGACATCCGGTTTTTCGGATAGCTGCTGAATATGGAGCTGCAGGTTGCCGCGTTTGTTTTTTCAGCCCCGGCAGTTCCACTGCCAGATCTTAATTTTCTGAGGTCGAGGGACCATACAGAGTTGTTTCAGGGGGGCTTCGTGGCAGTTGCTGTACGAACATTTGCACGGTAGCTTCTAGAGCCGCGAGGCGGTCTGGTGCTGTTAGGCGTTGTAGGATTTGTTGGAGTGTCTGTCCGACTAGTGAGAGATTGTCTTTGGTTTCCTGGTTGTCTTTTTCAAGTTTGTCTAACCTCTTGTTTATGCGCGCAGTGCCTTTAGAGGTGACGGTGGTTTTTGGTTTGGGCTGCGGCTCACCCTCTGGAGATGCCTCAGCGACTCTCTTCGCGTTAGCATCTATGTCTGTCGACGCCTGTCTCTTTAGCGTTCCGCGGTTAGCGTCCGTATCCATCGCATCCTCGGTTACGATTTGGGTCGGAGTAGGTTGAGCCGGTCGCGCGGCTACCGGTTTGTTGAGGGGGATATAATTGGGACCTGTTTTGACGAGTTTTTCAAGCTCGTCTAGACGCCTACGGAGTGCAGCAGTCTCTTCTTTTAGCTTTCTATTTTGCTCCAGAGACGCGCGCGCCCTAGTGTCCGCTTGGGAGACAATGTCCGCCCAGCTCACCTGTTTGTCGGCGTTCTGGGTGGTGCTGCTGCTTCCTGAGACGGGAGGTTTCTTGCGCTCGTTGCTCTTGCTTCTCGGGATGCTTGATCCGCGGTCGTCCAGGGGCGGGCAGGAGGTAGACCTGTCCCTCGACTGACTTTCGCTGCGGCGTCGGCTCGACGACCGTTGTCTGGATCTCGAGCGTCGTCCGGGGTTGTCGTCGTCTTCCGACGAGAGCAGGGGGTACCAATTTCCGGTCGGTGGCTTCTTGGCCTGAAGTTTTTTCGGTTTCTCGACGAAACGGTGCTTGCAGTTGCGGCTTCCCGTATCGTGCGCATCCTCGCAAATGATGCATTTGGCCTCGCAGCTGGGGGACTCGCCTTCCTCCGGTGGCGGGTGCTCCTCCCCGCAGCGACGGCAACGTTGGCTTTTCGGTCTGCAGCACACATCGGCTCGGTGCCCGACCCTGCGACACTTGAGACATGTTTCTACCCGTTCTTTATACGGATAGCAGGTTAAAAGGCCTGCTTGGAAAATCCTTTCCTTCGGCGGTTTGGTGCCCTCGAAGGTGATGACGGCCGCTCTGGAGCTTCCCATGTGGCGTGCGTTGACGATGGGGAGTTGTGGGTTTTCATTGATGCAGTAATGAAGAATTTCATCCGGCGTCTCGTTGCCGCGGGCTCCGTAAATCACTGCTCTTACGGATCGCTCTGGCGTGGGGAAGTACGCCATTACTGGGTAGTCTTCGTTTTTCATTGTGAATCCTGGCATGCTCCGGTAGCCGTCTGCTCGTTCTTTCACGGGGGTGCTGATCGTGAAGTTGTTGTATGGGTTGATCCGCAACCTGTCGCTCGTGAAGATTTCTTGAGGCGGGAGGTTGAGCTGCTGGCAGATCGCTTTGAGCAACTGCTCCGGGGTAGTTGGGCGAAGGTTTAATTTCCTCGGCCTGACTACGACCTTGCGGTCATATTCCGGTAGGCATGGGAGTGGTGGCCTTCTACGTCTCGTTGACGACTTTTTATGATCGGTCACTACTGAGGATTTGCCTGTGTTTCGGGCGCGTCCGGCGTTGGTCGATCCGGCGTGCTGCTGCGTTAGGCCAAGCTGCTCCGCTCTTTCCGGGATCCTGGTTTGGCGTGCTCCTTCATATTTTTCGCTGGTGGTACTCCATCCTTCCTCGGAGAGGGCTGCGGGGGTGATCGTCTCACCTTCCACGGCGTATACCTCCATGGCAGCAGTTGTGAGGGCCCGCGAGCACGACGGCGGGCCTCCGGCGTCCGATGTCGGGGTTACGCCTAACCCGTTCTCGCACGCGTTGAAGTCAGAACTGCCCGAAATTCGGCCGGATGGTGGCCCACCCGGGCAAATTTTGCGTCGGTCGATGCGGCTCACCTTGTCGAATCTTGCGATGTAGCACACGAGTCAATCGCGATGGCGCGTAGCGCCGAAAACGGCTGCAAAGCCGGAGCGTTCGTGGACACGTCCGCACCGCTCAGTGGCTTGGAAAGAAAAAAAACTCACATAATAAAAAATTCCTTTTGGTCAGATAGCTTTGGATCCACCTATACATCCGTCCACCGATTCCAACAGCCTCGAGCGCATCAATGATGGCCTCATGTGTCACGTTATCGTATGTACCTTTGATATCAAGATATCACATGCGCTTCTGGCCTTTCTGTTGCTGTACTATGGACACAGGATCAATGACGTTGTCTATAGAGGAGCGACCCCGTCGGAAACCCGCCATGGCATTAGGATACACGTTATTGTGCTCAATGTACCACTCAAGATACGCCAGAAGCATTCTTTTCATGATTTTCCCCACACAACTGGCCAAAGCTATTGACCTGTATGATGACAGGTCGAGCGGGGATTTTCCTGGTTTTAGTAATGGTATCATGCGACTGGATTTCCACTGGGGAGGAACAACTCCGTCTTGCCACGTGTGGTTGTAAAGGCGGAGTAGCTCTCTTCGCGCGTCGTGGCCAAGGTGGCACAGCGCAGCATATGTAATGCCGTCTTGACCTGGTGCAGACGAACGCTTACTTTCTGCAAGGGCAGCACAAAGTTCCTGACGAGTAAAGACAACATCTATCGCGGAATCCCGTGATGCAGGAGGAACACGCTGGGAGCCCAAAGTAGTCACTGCACCCGCGATCGTCCTGCAGAAGTCAGTTGCAACTTCAATCTGGTGATGGTTTTGATGTACAGCCAACGCATAGAAAGGCTGTCTTTGCTGTGGAAGCGTTCGAAGCCCCCGCACTGTCCGCCGAAAAGTGAACGAGGTAAATAACCGGCAATATCGGTGCTAGCCAGCGCGTTAGAATAGAAGAAAAGTTCAGCAGAAGCAGCAGCGTACTGCAAACCACTGTAACTGCAATTGCACCTCGAGCACAACACACACTAATAAATTTAACACAAAAAGGGGGCGGGGTGAAGGAAGAGACCCGTAAGGTACTGACAATACCATGAGTGCTAAACTGCTGCTCGTGACAGTGTCAATATCCTGCCGGCCTTTTCTTGGTCTGGGATCGAAGTAAAAATGACGCGGTAGAACAGATCCACGAGCGCGTGGTCTCGACGACAGGTGCAGACTTCCGGGTGCAGAACGACCTCGCACGACGAAAGCACCCGAACCGCGCCGTAAGGGAAGGGAGGAAGGTGGGAGTGAAAGAAGAAGGAGGGAAAAAGGTGGCGTAGTGGAGGGCTACGGAATAATTTCGATCACCTAGGTGATGGTTTTTGTGCCCACAGAGTGGCTGCTTGTCCGACTTTGGAAAGCTTGCGCTCTACACGACTTCGCAGCAGCTGTATAGCGAGGCCAACGCAGACACAGTGCGTGCTCTGCCAGCACAGTCGCCCCACGACTGCCACATGCCAGGAGAAGGGCGTTTCAGCGAAGGCTTTAAACATTTTAAAGCTAAAATTTTTTACCCAAAAGTAGTTAGTCTTTTGAAAGTGCCAGAAGCGGCAGACGCCAGAAAACACGTGAACCATGTTAAAGTGAGTACAAAGTTATCGTGCGCCAAAGTCGCAGCATGTCGTGCAGGCCCGACGTCCTCAAGAAATGGAATAGTGCTTGGCAGGTCTTCGCCGCCGACGACTGCCACGGCCGCTGTCCGAGAACCTTCATCTCCGTCAGCGGGCGAGGGTCAAGGCGCTCTAGTTCACGGCACAGGTTGCCTTTCGGCACTGTATGCAGGGAATGCATAGAGAATGCGTGATATATGGCCTCGTATGGCAGGGCTCTCAGCCGTACTGATAACAAAGGAGTAGTGGTTCGCAGGTGCGACACAACCAAGTTGGTCCACGTCGTGATAGGCAGGATGAAAGTCGGAGCTCCAGGTCAGGCTCCTGGGATTGTAAAAGTGGGTTTCAAAACTGGCCAAAATTCCACGAGGCAAGCGTGGTCTGCCGCGGAAGTGTTCGAGGCCTGCCCGCTGCACCCACTCTCGAAATTGGGATCGACGCACGATATACGTCGTGGTCAGCAGTCCGCGCAACCTCGTCGGCGCGGTGATCGCCTGTGATGTCGCTGTGTCCTGGTAGTCATTAGTAGGCTATATCTTGTTTTTTATTGATGGCAGAGTGATGTAGTTCTCGAATTTCCGTGAACAGTTGTTCGTTGGATCCACGGCGAAGTGCTGCTTTTAAGCCTTGGAGGGTTCTTTTGAGTCAGTGAAAATAAACCACTGCCGGAAGCTTTTTGGTGTATTTACGCAATGACGACACGAAGAGCAATAAGTTCTACAACCGTCGATAAAGTCAGGTGAGATGTATTTACTTTGATTACTGTCGTCCCTTGCGGGAATGATCACGTACCAGAATAACAGAAGGGAGCCACTGAGCCGACTGTGTAGACGTGCTGCCGGTGTCCGTGGTGATGCAAATACTCAAGAGTGGCCTGTTTTAATGCTGTTGGCGATAAATCAGCCTTCTTCCTTATGCCGGGTGTCGAAAGAAGCGCACAAGGTTGATGCAGGCTCCACGATTGAGAGGTCGGTCAAAAGACGGATATATAAACTGGGATGGAAGAATGGCTCGATGTACACTAGTGATTTTTGTGAACTATGTATACACAAGGGTAGAAAGTTGGGCGAGTCGGTATTGATCCACGAGAAAAGGAGCGCGAAAACAAGATGACGGACGAAGACAGAACCCACAGCACGAGCGCTAACTTCCGACTAAAGCAAAAACACTAAACCGTGTCGACCGGCACCTGAGCCTAACGATCGAGCGCATGCGTCAAGGCTGGGAAGCGGAAATAAATTCTAAGGAAAAAATTCAAAGGAAAAAAAGCATAAGAAGGTAAAGGTTATTGGAAATCTAGCAATCTCAATTCACGTTTCGATAAGAATATAGAAGGCTCGCTGACACACATATCACGCAAAGTAGCTATCTGAGTAGCTTCAAAGATTTCTCTTGACAATTTATCTCTGCTCCTGTCAACGACAGAGCATTTATCCAGAAATGGCACGCACCCGCACTCCTCGCAGTGCACGGCCATGTTGCTGCCCGTTAACGACTTCATGTCATTGTTGTGTTCACAAAGCCTTTCGTTGAGGCACCTACCGGACTGTCCCACGTACTGCTTCCCACGGGACCGCGGGATGCTCTACACGATGCCCTCAGTGCATTTAACAAATTTCTTCCGGTGACGAATGTTACACTGCGGATAATGCGAACGCTGTTCGGCGGGCAGGATTCTTTTGCAAATGGCGCTTAGTTTATCTGGGGCTGTAAAAACCACCTTAACATTTGCCTTCTTTCCTATTTTCTTTAGGTTGTGCGACAGACAATGGATATAGGAGACGACAGCTGTCATGCCTTGCGTTTTATCTTTCACTCTTCCTTCTTTCTGAAGTTTCCTCTTAAGCAAGCTTTCAGCTACTGAAACGCAGATATCATTAGGATACCCTGCTTCGAGGAATCTTCTAAGTTGTACTTGAAAGCTGTAGCTGCTAAGGTGAGGGCATGAATTTTCGAGAGCATTTAACATGCATAGGTTAATGATGCCTCGTTTTACGTGTTTTGAATGAGCTGACTTGTAAGGCAGAAGGGGTTTGTTAGCACGGGGTGAATAGCACCAACAAACGTGATTGTCCGTGAACTTAAGGCGGATGTCAAGAAACTGGATATCTGAGTCAGTGGGAATTTCACTAGTCAACGTTAGCGGGAGAAAGCACCCTTGCACAATGGCAAAAAGGTCCGCTGAGACTTGCTCAAGGAGCGAAGGTGTACAGTCAATAAGGAATAAGAAATCATCAACATATCTAAAAACTTTAACCACACATGAAGTGGCAAGTCGATCTTAAAGAATCCTATCCAAGTGGGCAAGGTATAGGTCGCTGAGTACAGGGGCCAAGCAGGACCTAATACACACTCCGTGTTTTTGAATATGAGGAGAGCCCTGCCAATTAATTAAGGTGGAGTGGAGATAGAACAAAAGCAATTCCAAAAAATTTCTCAACAGACAGGCCCGATTCATTTTGAAAAGCAACCGCACCGTGATGAAGGAAGGATTCTTCAACAGTGCTAGTAGGTTATCATGAGGCAAAGAGTAATACAAGTCTTTGACATCAATGGAAAAACCGAGAAAAGTCCTGTCATTCAGAGATTTCACAGCATTAACGACCTAGTTTGAACTTCTTACAAGAAATGGGTCATTAACGGACAATACATTTAGCTTTTTTTAAAGAAACACAGGAATAGACTTCTGCCAAGTGTCTTGTTCAGAAATGATGACTCTAAATGGTGTGTCAATCTTATGAGCCTTTGCGCTAAAAAATACTTGTAGGAAGAGGAGCTTACTATTATCAATGCTTTTTTGCCACTTTATCATGATTGAGATTTTCACAGAGCTTTTTTGCTTGAGCCTTAAGCTTTTGAACACAAACATTTTTATGGCTCTTCGAAACCTGTTTGACGGCAAGGTGGCTTTTTCATTGAAGGAATCATGGCTGAAAACAGCAAAACCTCCCTCTTTGTCGGAGGGGAAGACACAAAGGCGGGAAACCCGTCGCACCATGGAGAGCAGTTCATGCGGAGACTTCGGAGACTCTGTAGTAAACTTGGGGCCGAGAGACAACACCTGAATGAATTGCATCCGCTCTGGTATCCTACCTGACGATGTCGGACGACTTTTCTTCGGCTTCAATCCCTCCTCAGGCACTGCCGTAGGGTCTGCAAAATCATCAAGTCTGAATGCCACCGTTACGCACGCCTTCTGAGAGTGCTACTTGCCGTGCAACTGCAGCGTGCACTGGACCCTAGTGCAGCTCAGCGCCAACTACGTGAGCATCTGTCACTGGCTGACCGAACAACTGAAGTCCTTTGGCAAGTTCAGCTGAAGTTTCTTGGCTCCCGTTGCCATCCTAAGTGGTCCAGTAAAGTCAACAAAGTGTGCATCCCTGGCACTACATCGCTTCCCCAAGACATCTTTCAGGTGTTGTCTCTCGGCCCTAGTTTGCTAGAGAGTCTCCGAAGTCTCCGCATGAACTGCTCTCCATGGTGCGACGCGTTTCCCGCCTCGCCGACAAAGAGGACTCCAGCCGTTGCACCGCCGACGGAGTCGACATCCTTTCCTTCTGTAAGCCTCGACCTTCAAAAATTAATGTGAATCGTGTAGTGTCCGTGCTAAATGAGCAGTCGCTTTGTGTCTTCCCCTCCGACAAAGAGGGATGTTTTGCTGTTTTCAGCCATGATTCCTTCAATGAAAAAGCCCACCTTGCCGTCACACAGGTTTCTAAGAGCTGTAAAAATGTTTGTGTTCAAAAGCTTAAGGCTCAAGCAAAAAGCTCTGTGAAAATCTCATCTTGATAAAGTGCAAAAAGCATTGAAAACAGTAAGCGTCTCTTCCTACAAGTATTTTTAGCGCAAAGACTCATAAGATTGACATACCATTTAGAGTCATCATTCTGAACAAGACACTTGGCAGAAGTCTATTGCTGTGTTTCTTAAACAAAAGCTAAATGTATTGTCCGTTAATGACCCATTACTTGTCAGAAGTTCAAACGAGGTCGTTAATGCTGTGAAATCTCTGAATGACAGGAGTTTTCTCGTTTTTTTTGTTGATGTAAAAGACTTGTATTACTCTTTGCCCCATGAAAACTTACTCAGCATTGTTGAAGAATCCATCCTTCATCACGGTGCGGTTGCTTTTCAAATGAATCTGGCCTGTCTGTCGAGAGATTTTGGAATTGCTTTTGGTTCTATCTCCACTCCACCTTAATTAATTTTCAGGGCACTCCTCATATTCAAAAACAGGGAGTGTGTATTAGGTCCTGCTTGGCCCTTTACTCAGCGACCTATAACTTGCACACTTGGATAGGATTCTTCAAGATCGACTTGCCACTGCATGTGTGGTTAAAGTTTTTAGATTTGTTGATGATTTGTTATTCCTTATTGGCTGTACACCTTCGCTCCTTGAGCAAGTCTCAGCGGACCTTCTTTGCCATTGTACAAGGGTGCTTTTTCCCGCTAACGTTGACTAGTGAAATCCCACTGACTCAGATATCAGTTTCTTGACATCCGCCTTAAGTTCATGGACAATCACGTTTGTTGGTGCTATTCATCCCGCGCTAACAAACCCCTTCTGCCTTACAAG